>NW_027137442.1:3784992-3790413 GCF_001889945.1 Aspergillus brasiliensis CBS 101740
TCAATGTAAATCCTCTTAAATCTCGCTGGGTCCCACAAACAATTCTACTTTGATCCTTGATATTTGTCAACGAGGCGAGGCCAGTGATGGACATTATCGTTCCGACTCAATTGTCTGAAGTGGACTTTTGAAAAAGCCCTTAACGTCTGGCTATATCCATTGATCAGGCCTGCTTTTAAGTGAGACGCCAAAGAGAATGGACTCTCATTGAACTGAATAGCATGCGGGAGGCTTTGAAGTTGTACAAGGAGAAATGCCTCAATACCCTCTAGATGAATGCAATCATTCTAACGTGCACGTAGGACGAAGCGGATAAAAACAGGCGATTGAATATCTCTCAAATCTCGTATTGAATGACCTTCAATAGCAGAATAAGCGTCTGCAAGATTCCCTTCCTATGCGGTAGCGAGATGTTGATTAATCGCCACGCAACACTTACATCCTTCCCCAGCACCCTGCTCTCGGGAACCTTAACTGTATCGGAAGCAGACTTTGGGGCACATAGAGTTGGGCGGATGGGAATATGCAGACAATGTTGCACGATGGAATCCACATATAGATGCCTTGATGGACGCAGCAGACAAGTAATATGTGACAAAATGTAAAGTAGTGCAATCTTTGAGAGATTCAACGCTAGCCTGACCTACATACATTTCCGGTCTGTATGTCGAATTGCTGGCGAACATGTATTCCGCCCCTCAAGAGATGCAGCAACCGAGTATTCGCACAGTTCCGGGGGGTCTCAAAACTGAGACATCTACCAAACACTATGCCCACTTCTCTCTCTTATATTGCCATGCTATCCTTTGTCACTAGCCTGCATTATATACCCACACAAATCCCATTGATTGTGGCTTTTTGTAAAACTACTACACGAATCTTAATCCTATCTAGAAAATATTTATATACTATTTTAAATTCAGGTAAAGCCAACCTATTTTTTAAATATTCATTATTCTTCTAGACAGCGTAGTTGATGATAAAATTACTATTTCTAATAGTATAATAGAATTAAGTTGAAATATAACTAGGAATCTTTTTAAAAATCTTAGTAATATAATACTAAGTATTCAGTAGTAATTTCTTGTCAGTGCCAGGAAGGACTGAAATAATATTTAAAAGTATAACCAGTCTAATGGAAGGATTGGTCAGAAGCATGGCCTTGAAGGTAGTCAATTTATTAAGAGGTTCATGTATAGGCATCATTTTCTCTGGCTTCCATGAAAAGCCGTCAGACAGCGCCTTATTAAGTTCCTTATATTTCTATAGATTGAGGGATGGCCCCGATGATTCAAAGGGGACAATCGAAAATCTTGTATTTGCTTGCAGAGAAGTACGGTTCTGTCCATTGCAGTCCTTGCGGAATCTGTTTATATGCTCAATAACTGCTTCCCAGTGCTTGATAAATTCATTTGTGCCTAGCCTAGTCGGCTAATCGGCATCATGCTGGCTCGGCGTTTTTGAGCATCTATATCCGTGCTTGTAAATATCGTGGTAATACTCTTTATATGCAGTGTGCAAATGCAATCAACCAGGCGGGTTTTGCGGCCATTGCTAAAAGCCGAAGACACTTGCGGGCGGCCCAAGACTGGTAAAGATAATCCTTCTACGTGTACGGACCCTGATTATTCCACCTCACCACCCAAATCGGTCATCGGACTGCCGGCTGCCCGGATGCCTCTGCTTGGGACCGCAAAGACCGCAAAGACCGCAACCAAGACTGCATCTAACTGAACTCGTGGCCTTCAGTCCTAGTCTTTAGGACCACGCCCTTGAGCAACACTCATCCTTGGTCAAAGGACATCCCCTCGGTGGATCGGAGATAGGATTGCATGAATATTGTCCTTGATTTAGGATGGGTTATACTCGGTGGGTCATAAGTTACAATTTTAAGTTAGTACATCAGTCATGCCCTAAGTCGGCCTCACGGTGACTCATGTCGTTGCCTACAGCAAACGCATGTGACATATCACTCACTTATTTTCATACTGCAAAATGTGAATGTATACAGAATGCCCTTATCCCGAGTGTTCGACAAGCTGACTCCGGACGCGGGCTTTCGGCAAGACTTTTACGTAGGTCCAGGCGCCCTGGACTTAAGTCCAAACCCCGAGGGTGCAGCATTCCCAATACCCGGTGCAAACAAGCGATACCAGACAAGCTCAAGGCCAACCAAGCAACTACCGCAACTTTCATTGTAGTTCGATCCATTCAAGTTTGCATATCCTCAGTGACGTATACACAAATCTTCCACATAGGACGCGACTGACAGAATCAAGTTCATGGCCTCCTGTCGGGCCGGCGTGAGCGGGTGGGCTATACAACTCGGCCTAAAGCCCAACCGTTGGGCTGGGTTGGGCCTGGGCCGACGTGGGCCCCGATGATGTCTATGAATGGGGGACGAGGAGATTCACCGTGTGGACCCATTCAGTGCTTCCGATCAGTACCGCCCCTAGTCGCGATAGTAACAGGGTGATATAGTTTGGTGGTTTGACCTATTCATCTATTGATTTATATTCTGTTCCCCCTGGATTTCCCGCACCCTAAACTCCTTGCATGTTCATAGCTCTCCCGACGTATCAATGGCTTCATTCAAGACTTACTGCGGACCGATTTTCGATGTCCAGGCTCATGCCATCATGCCTGATGCATATCAAGGGGTCGCGGCAGGAATACGTCTCCAAACGAGCCTGGAAAAAGAGACTGCGGAGACAATCGCTGACGACATCTGTAAAGACTTGGCCGATGATTTGCAAGGGATGCGCCGTCAGAAGATCCTTGGCAAGGACACAGTCCAAGTGATTACCGTCAACACCTTCTTTCCGCCCCTTCCTCCAGCAAAACTACTCGAGGTCGTCTGCAGGATCAACGATTGGATGGCAGAAAAGACGGCAAATCAGCCACAGCTCATTGGCACCGCTTCCATTCCTCCTCCCCCAGTTCTCTCGGCATCCGGGAACGCTCCAGACGGAGAGCCTTATATGGACAAAGCTATCCGTGCCCTCAAACATGCAATATTAGAACAGGGCTTGAGAGGTATACTAATTGCCTCCAATTACGAAGGCGTTTACCTTGGCGATGAGGCCTACAACCGGATTTTTGCTCTGGCGGAGGAATTAAATGTACCTATTATCATTCACCCTGCGGTCAATCCCGTTGAAGCTCCATTCGTCCCACGCAAAAATATTCCAACCTACTCTGGATATTTGAATGATCAACGGACATCTTTGCTTGACCTTGTTATGTCAGGTGTATACGAAAAGCATCCCAACCTCACAATTATTGCGACTCATCTCGGCGGAGGTATTCTAACTAGTCTCGGGCGCTTTGAAATTCTTTCAAAGCGTTTCCCTGCAGATTCTTGGTATCGGAGCCTTAATGGTAGAAAGGTACCTCTGCCGAAGCCTATCAGTCACTATTTGTGCAAGATATTCTATGACTGTAACAATTCAGATGTTGCAGACATCATGCATGCAGCCTCTATTGTGGGCTACGGACATTTGCTTACGGGAACAGATTACCCTTGGACCGATGATTTGTTCACTCGGGAGGTCCTCGGGAAATTGGAAAGCCCTATCAAAACCGATATCGCCTATAACAACGCCGCCAAGATCTTTGGCTATCCCCAAATTCCAAATGAGTAACACGGACGGTGGAAACCGTGATGCTGGGGATCTGTATGTAGTTGAATTAGTTAGCTTAAGTAATCTGATTGTCGGAGACCGAAGGATATGAAGGCGAGCACACCTCCAGCACTTCTTCCTTTCTTTTCTCGTCTCAGTATCCGCTGCGGAATAAATTTTTCTTCCCCAAACGATTAGGCTTGTGTAAGTTGCCACAAAAACACGTTTGGGTCGAATCAGGCTGGGCAGGAGATCATTATTATCGAGTTATTTGTGGGTATCACTCTACTTAGAAATACGGAAACTTTGAAGTCAAGGTCACCGGCCGCAGTATATCCAACAATTGGCCAGTAAGGGGGCTTATAAGAATTTCTTACCAAAGTGGTTTGACAAGAGTTCTTTATTGCCCTGCAGCCGAGGAAATTGACGTCCTAGATCCCATTTTATAGATCTGCCTTACTTTGCATAAACAGCTTGCTTCCGACAGTGCTCCTGCTAAGTACATATCCATTTCCGTGATTAGGAGCTTCTGTTAAATTGCTTACCTTCCATGCAGCGCAGTGGAATACCAGGCCATATTTATACAGTAAAGGTTAAGTCTCCCGGTGGATTTCAATTGAGGGCTCTAGTCTCCGTCTGTGGGCTCGCTTACAGTACCCCAGTGTGTTGTGCATCAGCCATTCCTTGATCTAGAGCGAAGCCAGCTGTTGCACAAAACAACAGGATCAAGTGCCGTTCTTCCTACCAGGGCCTATATAAAAATGATCGATTACCATGCAAACTGATGGAAAACCTTACTGGGATTTAAGCCAGAGAAATTGCTCCCTGGTTATCTAAAAAACATATTATACTAGTTGAGGCCCTGTTACCCTGCTCAAAATATATAATACTGGCTGTAGAATCTTGTAGTTCAAGACCAATACCTTTCTGTAATCCTTTAATCAATACAGGTTCCCTGAGTTGGTCACTCGTTAAGGCAATGACTACCTGATAAGTAATGGAGGGAACACCGTCACTATATTCAATCAATCTCTTCCATCCAAGCCTCCTCATATGATAGTGTAAGATAATATGATTAATCCTGTTCTCTACAACACTTTTGTTATTCAGTTTGGGTACGGTTCAGCCAGCCTAGACAGTAATGGGTCCATATCTAGACAGCTCTGACATCTGTTGAATGCCGGTCTACAGTTGTAGCCGGTTACCAGACTTGTATATATTGATATCATTTAAACAGGACTTTAAGTTTCGGGACTTTTCCTAACTATACGTTGGCTGCTGAATCCCACCCTCTCCCAGCCACGCGGTGTTTTTGGTAAACTATGCGCTGCCTAAATTGATAGTCCTAGTTTCCTTGGACATACTTTTTCGTCATTCTTGTATGGCTATACTCATCAGAGATGTCGGAGTGGCCACTAGCTGGCTAACTACATTACACTGAATGATCACTCGGATAAGTATTGAAGTATGTTAGAAGTATTACCAAGTAGACTAAGAATATTTTCCTAGCAACTACCATAACATGTTAAGAATATTCTTGAAAAACTATACACGGATAGGTCTTACGTTAGACTAAGTAAACACTCCGAGGTTCTGTACGGTCCCGGGTAGCGTCCGACGGAGGAACTCAAGGGCCTACTGGGATGAGATAATCAGACTACTGATACTCGGTTTCTAGCGTCTGCTGGAAAGCCCTATCTACCCAATGTTTCTCTCCGTTAAGGTACCAACGGATACATCCTGTGCACACTTAGCATATGCCGCAGCATCTATCATGCATGTTTTGTGCTGTAGCTAC
>NW_027137442.1:3791337-3799487 GCF_001889945.1 Aspergillus brasiliensis CBS 101740
ATAATATCAATATAGATATAATCTCTACTTAGCCTTTTTTACTCGGTATCAAGGCAGCAAGATTGCCTGCCATTAAGAAGTTTTGAGGTCTTTGGTCTTCGGTAAAAAGGGAGGACGAGATATTGCAAATTCTTATTCCTGGTTCCTTGATTTGAGTGTGAGTGAGGCCAAAAATAAGTTGGTTGAGTACTTTCCAAAGTTGTTTGTCAATTATATGTTCTAAAACCTTCGGAAACCCGGATTGGCCTCGGGCCGCTTTATCGCTCTTCGGTACACCGTTCTGCCCGACTTCTGGCTATACGAAAAATATGGATCTAAATGAGGAACGCTTACGTCACAATCAGTCTCGGGTCCTGGAAGACGCACACTGCGCCAAACAATCATTGGATGGGGGATATTTTCCTTTTTCTTCTATGCCCTTCATGAAGGTTGCTTGCTGAAGTGACGACTCAGTTAGGAACTCCGGGAAAGTAGGGTCATTTTGAAGAGACATTTCGTATTTGTAGCGCGAGTTAATATACCGAGAAGCTAGCTCGGATCCTGCTTTGGCAAAGATCCAAGGCTCATTTGCTAGTTTGACTACGGAAGATTATTAGATGCTATACTGGCTAATATCAACCTGTTACCGTACTTGTTGAAATCGAGTTGGCCAAAGTGTTCAATATGGTTTTGTCCAGCCCTAGCGGACAACGGTAGAAAGAGACTTCCTTATCTCGCCTAATCCGCGGTCGTCTGTGGTGAAGATAAAAGTAATATATGTATGCAGGGTCACTGTCTCCGGATCAATTTCTTGGTCTACGCCGATTCGTTAATGTTCCTCTAGCATAAATGAGCGCCGACAAAACTTTTGCGTGCGTGCTGTGTAGAATGCAACAGTAATCTAAGTATTCTAAACTTCTTTCGAAACGCACACCGCTCTGTGTGGACGTCAGCACTAGTGCATCTGGGCCACCAGTGCTACCGAAGCCATCTACATGTTATTTGACCTACGATTACTACTTTATTTATACAGAGTCTAGGGAGTCATCAATTGTTAAAGTACTGAACTTCAGCATTCCCGATACAGGCAAGTGAGATAAGATGTCTAAAGACTATAAGATCATACTTCGTTTTTTAAAGTCCAGCATAGAAATAAGTTTTTGGAATTACGAATACATCCAGGATCACAGGTCCTCTCATCTGTACTATTCATTTTGTCAAGTTCGGTCAGTGATGTAGATACTTATCTGCCCAACTTTGTGCGAATCTCTGATACATCTGGGATAGATCGCTTATTTATCACCCAACCAGACATGTGGTGAGAAAAGTCACCTAAAATCAAGATGATAGCGAGGTCAAAGTACTTTGATTCTAGACCCGAAATTGCCCCATGTAAATTCTGAAGACGAGAACAATCATTATATACAGTCTTTCAGTCCGTTAAAATTATCATCTACCACCTTGCCATCATCCTGAGTCTTGGCAGCTTGGTACTATGATTATCCAGTATGTACAACGCGAGTATTAACTGTTAGCGAAATATTTTAAGAAACGCTTGAAATGTAAATAGTAATAGTTAGAGAACCAGGAAACCCAGTACTATAGGACTTCCTCCCTTAACCCAGTTATCCAATTCAATTCATATTCTTATGCCTGATCGAGCCCGCTATGTAAGATGCTAGCTATGCAGATGCTTCACCGCCTGAAGCAAGAATATGGCCTTGAAAGCCGTCAAATCCTTCGAACCTCGCAGCAGAAACATAAAACGCATGAATCAACGCATTCTGCGGCACAGGAAGGTCCTCTCTGCAGCTATACACAACTAAGCACATCTAAAGCAAAGCCAAGTCATACAAAAGCATAGAAATATAAATCAGTGTCACAACTAGCTGACCAGTTTTTTAACCCAAATACGACGGTATCACAGGCACTTCCAAGTAACTTTCGTTCAGGAATATACGATGCAACTCGCTAGCGTTAATCCCAGATCCGGCTCTAGGGATATCACTGGTAGTACCATAGTCGCCGAAGTCTCTACCCTGAACGACAAGTCGTAGTGTCTCACCCTTTCTGAATAACGTCGCACTTGGCTGGACGCTTATATCCATTTCGATGGGAACTCCCGCTTGGAGGAACTCAGCATCTTCTTCTAAGAACGTGTGATCGACCTCGTCTCCAATTGTGCATTCCTTTGGGGCGAGCTTTCTTTTTGAAGCGCGCAACCATCCCCAGGCCACATGGCCGTCGTTGATAAAGGTGTGATAAGGAAAGTAGACCATATTTCCATCACGGTCAAGCTTTTGCAGTGTCACGAAGATGTCAGCGTCCCTAGCGGTGGTGGCCAGCTTGAGATGGAGGCGAGAGGTTCCAGTAATCTCGGTTGGGGCAGCGAATTTTGTCTCCCAGGAGACAGAGCCAGTATTAGCAACATAGGAGACGGAGTCGAGATCTGTACTGGAGGTAAACGCAGGGGCCGTGGAGAGCGTCTGACCTGTGCCAAGGTAATATTTGGTTCGGATTGTCCTTGCGATCGGGTATTCATTCTCGCTCCGCCAAGTCCCAGCGTTGTGCTTTTCAGCCACGTTGAGCCGTATCCAAGGCCAGTATTGTACTGAATTAGCTGCCCGACGATCTGGACCGTCAAGGTAGAAGCTGAAGAAGGCTAGTTGACGCTCCAGAGATTCTGCGGTGAGTTGCCACTCCCACTTTCTGTATCTGTTTTCGTAGAAAACATGTATCAGCTGATTGTGTCTTGGACGCTTGAGGTCTGGCCTTAGCTCCGCCAACAGGACCTGGGACGGGGAGAAAGAAACAGAACAGGCAGGTCAGGCCGGGGATAGGAGGGTTCTCTACATACGGGTGAAGCTCAAGATATTTTCTTTCCGTGGAAGCCTTCAGATAACCACGAATAGTTCCAGGTGTATGGATACCATTATCAGCGAGACTTGTGACGGCGTAAATTGCGCAAGTGATATCCTGGGTTGCAGGCTGGAACTGGTGCCAGAAGCTGTCGATGTAAGGATGCTCTTCAGAGGCTCGTAATAAATCGACAACAGGAGTCCCTTTACGATTGCCGTGGGCCATCCAATGGGTATTTAGCTTTTCCATAAAGTTCGGGTGCATCACGCCACCTTTCCATGCTAACTCTCGGTATAAACATGTCCATCCATCCTGAACCATGATTGCTGACAGATGAGGTGGCTGGAGAGCGGCTGCTTGCCTGTAACACCACATTCGAGACGAAATCAGCCACCGGACCTTAGCTGAAGGAACATTGACCTCAAAAGGGGCTTGATGCTGAGATAACGTCCAATATAAAAGAGATAGCTGTAACTCACCACTGTATGGCACCCAACGCGCTTGCTCCAATCA
Source organism: Aspergillus brasiliensis CBS 101740 (assembly GCF_001889945.1). NCBI lineage: Eukaryota > Fungi > Ascomycota > Eurotiomycetes > Eurotiales > Aspergillaceae > Aspergillus > Aspergillus brasiliensis. The sequence goes on from NW_027137442.1 coordinate 3,794,689, forward strand.
TGCCCACATGCCCATTACTCCAATCTCTTGTTCCGAGATATTCAATCACATCATAAGTATCATAGCCGTCAGAGCGTGCAGCAAATGACGCCTTCTCCCCTTCAGAGGCAAAACTACCCCTTGCATCAACGACGACATAAGCAAAACCATGCTTGACCCAAAAGACTGGGTCGCTTCCCTCAAATACCATGTACTCTGAGAACCTGACTCCGTCGAAGCCGGCATCGAAGTCTTTGCTTGGAGGAACCTGCGTCACGTCAAACGGACTTTGTTTGCCATAAGGGGTTACTGCCAGTACAACCGGAATGTGGTCAACAGATGAACCGAGAGGGCGGAAGATATCGCCGCGTAGCTTCACACCGTCCCTCATGGGTATATCATGGTTGTACTCAATGACCATCCCATATTTATGGTCTATTGAACGCCGGTTAGACGGGTCAAAAGCAGGAAAGACTATCTCGGGTCCAACTGAGAATCTCCATGGGAAAAGCCTGTTGGCAACATCAAGTTGTTCTTGTATCGTACCCATTGGGTCCTGAATTAAGTTTGTATGTTAGGCCCTGCTTGACTTTCTCTTCTGCAACTCAGACTTCATACAGGCCGTGAACGCATGTACTTCTTATAGGATATGTATGGCAGGCCAATTCGGAGGTGCAACTAATTGCTAAACAACCAAGCGCTTTCGTATATCCGTATATCCGGGTCCTTTCGGTTCCTCGTCTTACCTTCGTCCGCTGGCCTATAATACGTCGCCGGATGAAAGCGGATCCCCCACATGACAGCATACGCTGACGTTAGGGAAGACGGCGGCCGACAGGTGATCGATTGCTCCAAGCAGCCACTGATGTACGCACTAACGGTCTCAAGCTTTTACCTAGATGTTTCGCGTCAGGTATTTTAACAGCGTCAAATCTGATCGACATCATCATACAATCGTTAGCTATTGCGCAGCTCAGGCATTGACTAATCGTCCTTCTGAGGCCACTCAAGCATCATTAATGGAATCCTGCAAAGCGACTGCATAAGACTCCGTACCGTCTTGGGAATCCGTGCAGATCTTTCGGGACTTAGGTATTTCCAAGCCCTTCCTGGGGTCCCCATTGGTATACCAGGCAGCGTGGTTGAGCTACCGTCTCCGCTGGCATGGCGCAGCTGGCTAGGGACATAACTAGGAGCTTCCTTGGGAGATTCTGCGGGGGTGGTCCCGGGTTTCCAAGAACAACAGCCAGCGAGAGGAATAGCAGCGTGTGTTACCGTACATGGCCAGCAGATGAGTCAACAGATACTGCTAAACAGTCGGCATTTCGGACTTCGTCACAGGCCGAGCCCAACAAGCTCCAGACGCTATTATAGTGCCCCTATCCTGATTGCTTAATTAAGGTTAGGGTACGGGCGGGTCAAACAAGTTTTGCCGGTTGGCGGCTTTTGCAAATGTTGCAAAAGCCGAACAAAATCATTTCCTTTTCGCCTTTCGGAAACAGTAAGAGCGATGTTCGACTAATATTACAAGACATCTGAGATGCGGAGCAATGGGCGCCAATGGCTGCTAGATACAGAGACTTGATTTACTAGTCCACTGAATATGATAGATAGTAAATTACTGTAAATCAGATGTAAGATTTAGAAGCCTGGTACTTGACGAGGCCGACCATCAGGTAACCTAGACAGATCACTAAGTAGGAAAAACCCCACTTACTTACTGGCTTCCTTCAGGCAGTTGCGAGCATGTCCGTCCTGCATCCCGTAGAGGACTATAACATTACTCAGGAAGATCAAATAACTTGGGTAATCCCTGGCGAAGGTCGCTTCAGGATTAGCTGAACCTGCTCAAGTAGCAGGCTCGCATGCAAACTAGTTAGAAGGATTGATTAGAAGGACAACGATAATCATTATTTTAGAGCTATATATAACTGCATCTGGATTTTGTACCTGATTTATAGAAATTTGCTATATAGTAGATTCAGTGGACAAAATAATAAGATCAAGTATGTTAAGAATCTGCTTATTCGATAAATGGAGTTTCAACTACGGTATGAGGAAGCCAAGGTGTCTTCACGGATGAACTACCGCAGAACGGGCCCCTAAAATTGTATGCGGTTTGCGTAAGCCTCTTCACTTGGTATATGTCTTTTAATGACTGATAATTGCACTGTATCTACCCAGCTATTGGCCTTTAGTTAGCTTTGATAACTTCAGCTAGGTCAAGCGCTGAGGACGTTTATATAGACGGTGACGCAGTTGTGAGTACCACTGCTAAGTGCATACCGCGCTATCGGTTTCTACTAGCTCTATATATTGGCTATCTAATTGATTAATAGATACACAACTCTTCACATATATATTTAGTAGATCCGATCTTACCAACCTCCAACGACGAGGAGACCAACCAAATATCAGAATATCAATATACAATACTGGGCCCGCAAGGTCTCCTATTAGAATTAGGAAAAGCTTACGTAGGAGGAGATAAATTTATATTATCAACTGATTCAAGAAACTAGAACTATTATATAGATTAGACAGTACGCTCCGCATTGAATGAAGGATGAAATTGATAATCTGTGTAGATATATAATGGCTATAACCTGCAAATCTTGTAATCTTATAAGTGTTTATTCAAGAGAGTACTGGATTTATAGAAAGTATAAAATTATAGAATAAAAAAATATATATTCTTTAAAAGGGCTTAATATTTTTTGTTAACTAATATATATTAATAGTTCTTTTCTAATTATTAATCTAAGTAATAGACAACAATTCGTGTCATACTATATTATAATATAGAATGATTAGAGCCAGATAAATACTATTATAAATAAGGAAATAGGATTTCTACTAACCCACATACATTCCTTATACTTGAAAATCTGTTAGCACTTCATACTGAACACCATGCTTTCCCCCACAGATGGATATTCTCTATAATAACTGATGTCGTCTAAAATTAAGGTAGATGTACTTTAAGGAAGTGAGCCGTTCCTATTAAGTCAACGGTGCTGGAAGAAAAGGGGGCTATATGTCATCATTCCTCAACTCACTGATTTATTATTTAATAGTTAGACATCATTTTTCTTGGTTACTTGACCTGGGGCCCCAGGACCTATTTATTTTTAACCTTGTGTTGTTGAGCCTTGATAAAACTAGGTCGTTTCCTCCAGACATTCATGCAGCATGCTGACTTCCGTTTTCCCCTTTCCGGTCAATCTACCAAAATGAATGCCGATACGTACAGAAGGACGGGTTCTTTTATTTCCTTCGTTCGACTTGAAATTTATTTATCTACTTCATCTTCATTCAGCCCTCACAGGTGGTTAAAATACTCTTGTATGCCCGTGAGCACTAGAAGACGGTCCATATCAATCAAACGTTATCCCTATGAAGCCGTTACAGCCGTTTATATTGAGTCAAATGGTTAGATGCCCGTTGAGCTAATTTTATTCTCGTCTTTGTCAAACGCCCCACACTCAATGATAGGACTAGGATTAATTGGCAAATTATACGAGCGCTTGGAATTTATGGTCTAAGCAAGGCCGTGCATAAAACCCTCTATGAAGTCCAAGGAATCGATCCAGACAGGCTGGCAGCACATGCGGTTTATGTACTTGGTCCTTCATCATAAGAACAGTGCGGGTATTCGATGAAAAGTGAATACTAAATACAGACTCGTGCAGAGGGAGCCCCAATTTTAATGGCTCGGTATATTTTAGAACCAAGGTCCCAGCTACTTACCATTTACACGTCTGATTAAGACAAACGGCCAATGACCTGTCACGGCACCAACGAAGTTTAGGGCCAGTTTTGCATCCTGCATCATAAATATATGACTGCGGCCTGTGTGTAAGTCTCTAAGCTCTAATACAAGAGATGGAGGGCGCAGGCGCTAGTTGGATAATAGCCATATGAGCCAACGCAAAGTAATACCTTTTGTCAGGCTATCATAAGTTCTCAATGCTTCCCTTGATAATATACTAACGCCTACTCGGCATTATCAATCTTCAGCTGATTTAGATACACCTGGTCATCAACAGATTCTACCAGGTACAATCCAGGGTAAAGTAAAATTTATCGAAAGGCTCATTTTCAGTCACTTGTTCGTTATTCGTAACGTTCCTGGGATACCTTCAAAGACGTCCCTGGCGGCTATCTTCGGGATTAGCTCTACAGTCTGAATTTGCCCTCTCAATATCTATAATGAGCTTTTTTTTGGCTCTATTGTGTCGATTTAGTAGTAGCTGTGGGTCTCTGGGGTCCAGGTGACAAGGCAATATATTAGTATGAACTATGAATATGAATCTTTATGTATCATATTCTCTTCCAAATTGCGCCAACACTCGGGCTTGAAGTTCACATGATTTATATTTATCGGCGAGTCATTCCTTTGGTAAGCAATCTTGGCATTGGCCCTGATTTTTTCTCTGAAGATGTCAACCTGTTTGAAAGAATGATTATATATATCTAAGATTTTCTAATAAAGATTCAATTGTCATTACCATATTAGCTGAAGTATTGCATTGCAATAGTAATAGTACACTATCATGGGTTAGGTATATGTGGAGTACCTCTACAATTGTCCAGAAGATACGGAATGTTTGGCATTATCACACAATCTAACGAATTAGACAACATAGCCTTCACTACTACCCCGTTTCCCTATAGCTTACGCGGTTAGTATAGAATATGCTGCACAAATTCCAGATACTTCATCTTCATATGTTGCTCAGTTACATGTGCAATACAGACCCAGAGTACATGGTAGTCTTTCTGGCAGGTTCCATAGAAAACAATCATCAAGTGTAATG
>NW_027137442.1:3800961-3857518 GCF_001889945.1 Aspergillus brasiliensis CBS 101740
TATTCTATATAAGTAGGTCCTGGTCTTTGTTAAAATAAAGGGGTTAAACTATATTGTTTTATAATCTATTCTATAGATCTACACTGGGATTGCTGATTATCCTAGTTACTGATAATCCACAGTGGAATCTGCGGAATCTGCTCAGTATTTGTAATAAGCTGGTGTAAGTCAACTGCTCTATAGTTATTAAAAAACTATATATCTTTAATAAAGTTTGAGTAATGTGGAAATTGTACCCTGCGGGCAGCCTTAACATAGAAAGTTTATTTCTAGATAATGTTAAGGATGCGGTATGTATAGGTCAAGAGATTGCTACATACCAAGTATGTGTATAACATATCTGCAAGGAGATTACTTGGCGAATTAGACATCTTCAGCATCTTAGAAAGGCTGGTGTGTTATTACTCTCGGGAATATGTTGTTGGTAAATGGATGTGCTTGACAACGAAGAGAACCCTGTACCTGGGATGGCTGCTGATCAAACTGATGCAGAACTGTAGATGTCAGATATCTAACGGTACGTACTTTCGGGCTATACCAGTACTACACAGCAAATGCTCCTTTATTGACACCGAAAGCCATGATACGGTAATAGTCGAGTATTCCTTCATTTCGGACAAGACAGTTGATTTAGCCAGCCAGCCGTGCCGATTGTGGGATGCGTTATTTGAATGCATGGTATCGCATACGGCTCTCGGTGATGGAATATGCTGCCGCTAAATAACCGGAACATGTGGCTCAGATTCAGAAGCCAGTCAGCAACCCAGTGCGGAATATACTTGACCAGGGGTACACTCACCTGTGGGCAAATCCCTCGCGCGCAGCTGCTTTGGAAGATTTTCCACCAAGCTATCGAGAATGGGTGACTCTGGAATACCGAGAACAGGCGAACACCGGGCATCCAAACAATAAACGATCATAGCGGTATGAAGAACGGTGAATGGTCGGTCTATGGTATGATAATTTGGGACAAAATACCTTCCCCGGAGCACCTGAGCCCTCGATCCATACCGGTCGACCGTGACATTCCGGATGAGAAGTGTGACCGCATGCAGTATAGTTGTCCCAATTAGAATAGCGCTAGTTACCGGCCATTATGTATAATTGAGCGAAAGCTTTTTCCAGTCGTACATGAAAATAGCAACCAGAGCTGTCAAGGCAAGTAGGTAGTCCGTTTTGATGAAAACCTCATAGAGATATCTCTGAATGACAAGGAGAACAATAGATAGGCAGAAAGTCGAGATTGCCTGCTACGATCAATAATGTTGACGATAGCAACCTTAAAGGTCTTACCAAAAGCCCATAGAATATAAACTTGGTGCGCGGGGGCCCCTCCTTGTATGCTTGAAGAAAATAAGAGTGTGCAGAGCAGCCTGAATACGGGTCATTACCCCAAAGGTGCCATGGATCCCAATATAGGATCGGGTGGGCAGGCCCAAGAGATCTGCTGCCAGGCTCGGTCAACCGGCAAGTATCAAGGGAACCAAATTCAGGATAGCAAGGTTGCCGGCACGCGTTGCTATCACTGAAAGGGGATGCGTCTTTATAAAGTTACAGGTGAATGTTCCTGCCCAGTGAACAGTCTGTGAAAGCACCCAGTATCTGTCTGGATCGTCCCCGAAACATTCGAGGGTACGCGGCATGTCTGAGGATGCTTACAATTTTATGATAAAGAGGTTTGAACAGGCCGCTAGTCTAGTGGGGTATATACATGCTGTTGTATGTATCCCTCTGGTTTACAAATGTCAAGACTGCAAGGAGGCCTTCGTTCGCGGCGTTTTAAACCTCCAAGCAAAAGGGTGAAAGCACCTGCTCCGCAGATATCATTGGTGCGAAAACACCAATGCTCTCACCTCCACGCTGATCCTAGAACATGAGATCTCTGCAGTCTCCAAAGGGCTGAATGACGTATGAGGAGTATCTGCAGCAAGTTGAGTTAGATCAATGTGGTCCTTATGATTCCTCCATTGCACGGACATGCCTGGGAGAAATATGGACTGCTGCAGGATGACGAGGAGCGTGGTCACCACTCACATTTCACGCTATCTTCCTTCGTGTCAAACCCCTTGAACAGAAGCACGTCTTCTACATCCTGACCACTCATATAATACCATCGACGTGCACCATTTGGCTCATATTGTGGGTAGAGCATGGTGCCTGTATAGTCCCCGCGTATCATATCCGTCACAATCAGAGTATTTGAATCGAAGGTTCGTCCATCACATACTGCAATGGGGTGATCCTCGATCGGCCCATTAATTGGCCGCCAAAGTCTATTCCATACATTAGATACGCTTTATCAATCAGCAGTCTAACTGCTTGTTTGGGTCATGCAGGGTAGGAAGCAATTTATATTTATGAAGATTCCATACTCACAGGATCAGTTGAACTCGCCCAGAAAGAAGATGTTGAGATTCTTCCGGAAGATGATTTCGTATACGTTCCAATAAAGGAGTTCCAATCTCATCTCGAGTCAGAAGGGTGTCTTGGTTCATGTCAGCACATACTTTCCGAGTCTCACCGCCGTGATGCATTGTAGCCTACCTATATGAACCTGCCGTGCAAAACCCTGTAAATTTGGGTTTCTTGTCCGTTTCTCCTTAGCGCTCTTTTTCTTTCTGATCTATTAGGTGAAAACTTAGCAGTTGCTTCATATATTCGAATATATTGCTGCCTACTTTCCAATCAAAAATCATAACTTCATCGGCCTCGTTAACATGTTCCTTCAGAATGGCTTTGCATTCTGGCAAGAAGATATCGTTGATCTTTGAAGGATCCGAGTACTCATACGGCTTTGTAAGAGCCGGCGCAGGGCATCTTTTATAGACAAAACCGTTGGTATCAAGATCGAATGGATGAGTTTGAACCAGTCCTCTAATATCTCTGATAGTTTCTGGGTGATCGGCCACACGGAACACTAAATTAGTCGTCTTGTCGCGATCCACATTGCGCTTTCTTCGTCCGGTGAAGACGCCAATTCGATAGGGGCGTGTATGCGTGTAGCTGGGTTGCCATTGGAGATATGTCAATCTTGCTTCGACATCTCTAGCCATAGTTTTATACCACAAGCGATTAGGCGCAGGGAGAAAATGAATAATTAAATGGATATGTATAATCTTATCATTGACTTCACGAACGATAAAATACCTCTCTTATGCCTATTTAAGTAACATGATTGTGACCCTGCTTACATCCTCAAATCCTGCGGCGCAATTCTGACAGACTGGCTAACCTCATTTGCATCTAGTTAATTCTAAACTACTTATCGTGATGACTCACTAGAGGTGCCAAGAATGTCACACAACCTCTGACGCAGTGACGAGTCATCTCACCCAACATTAGGGGCTGCACTAGATGCCCAAGGCTGAAGTAGTTAGCCAATGGCGGGAGGAAGTATCTGATCGTATATTAGGTAGTGGGTCTTTCTTGGGGAAACAGGTAACTGAATGCTACTAGTTTGTCATATTGGACCCTGCTCCGCTCAATCATCCAACACGATATGGATGACTGGTTCGTCCAGTCAATTTTAATATCCTTGGCAAGTAAACTGTACTCAATATCTAGACATGCATGCAGTTACCTGGTCATTCAATTATGTGTGAACACGCACGGACACGTCGTTCTAGCTATGGTGGCTGTTTAAGGTAACATCGCTTCTGACATCGTACCAGAATCAATTCTGGCTCTTATCCAACCAGAGGCCTCCCTGGGCTTGGCCTGCGAGACCATTGACCCTATTTCCTACGTCTACGAAAGTAGTATTCTCTTATACCCATTCCTGTGAACATAGAATATTCTAGATTGTAGATCTATTCTTTTATATAGACGTCCCTACAACTTCCCCTGAGTCGAACCAAACCCTTCACTGAACGGATAATCCACATACCCCTTCGGCGACATCGGGGTATAAAACGTCGGCCGATCATACTGATTGAGCGGCAATCCCTCCCTCAACCTGAACGGCAAGTCCGGATTCGCTAGAAAGTGTCTTCCAAAAGCAATAGCGACGCGATGCCTCGGATGCGCACGAAGGGCCTCAGTCGCTGTCTGAGCCGTGAACCCGCCCGCGAGAATCACAGCCCCTTTATCCCCAAACGCCTCAAACAGGAACGACTCGTCCTCCCCCTTCTCTTCAGACCCATCCTCCACCGACGTGGACCCTGAAATCCGCGGCCTCACCACATGCAAATAAGCCAGATTCAACTTTGCCAAGCCGCGAACAAGATGCGTAAACTGCGATCGGAGATCCGACATCCGCATACCCTGGAAAGTACTCCAGGGACTAATGCGATACCCGGTCCGCTGAGGGCCAATAGCATCCGCTACGGCCTGTGCGATGGCCAGACCGAACCGCGAGCGGTTCTCAACGCTACCGCCCCAATGATCGGTGCGATTGTTGCTCACGGATTGCGTGAACTGGTCCGGGAGGTAGCCGTTCGCGCCGTGGATCTCGACGCCATCGAATCCGGCGGCGATGGCGTTCTGCGCGGCGCGCACGTAGTCGGCGATGTACTCGGAGATTTCGTCCTCTGTGAGGGGGGTGGGTGTGGGACTGGACTCGCTCATGGGGATGTCTCCGCTTGAGACTACGTGGTAGCCGCCTTCTTTTCGAAGGACGTCTGGCTTGGCGGCCCGGCCTAGCGCCCAGAGTTGGCAGAAGATGAAGCTGCCCTGGCTGTGGACCGCGGATGTGATGGTCTTCCATTGGGCGATTTGAGCGTCGCTCCAGATCCCGGGGACATGGCTCATGCCGCCGGCGCGTGCGGAGATGAAGGTGCCTTCGGTGATGATCAATGTGCCCGGGACGGAGGCGCGCTGTTTGTAGTAGTCGCGCGATATGGGCAGCGGGACATGTTGGGCGTCGGCGCGATTGCGGGTTAATGGTGCCATGACTACTCGGTGGTGTAGCTCGAGGTCACCGATGCGGATGGGGGATGTTAATTCCGTCATGATGGTGGTGCAATTTGGCGCTATTGAGGGTTGTGTATGGAAATTTACAGTAGTTGGGTCTTGTGTGTGTGTTGCGGGGGGGTTTAAATCATATTTCAGAAATTTATCGGAGACTTTTCATTTATTATCAGGAAGCTATACAAGTTAGAGATCGGGTCGGAGACTTTTGGTGTTTAATGTTCGCCCGAATCCACTGCATCATTATTAATGGTTGCTTGGTATGAAGTCATTGCAGGGCGCATATCCGCTGGTGGCCGAAGCTTGTTTTGCTCTCTTTGGCTTGTCTGCTTTTCCGAACATTCCGAGTGTTCTTATTAGTCCTGGCTCATGCTCGCTTGACACATCGTTCAGTCGATAGCAATTTGCTAATGGCGCTGATCACTTCTTGCATGCCCTAACATGTCTCGAACATTGGCAGGGCCAGTTGTTCGTTCTTGAGGGCTCTATAATTAAAGTCTTAACATAGCCGGTTAGACTGGACCGATGCACCGGCTTGTACCATGGCCCATATCATGCACAATAAATGACCAGATCTTTGATTGGACGACTCAGCAGTATTATGTTCTAGAAAATCCCGAGTCGAAGACGATTTGTGGCTAGTTGGCCGTGTCAGTCACCGTAGTTGGGCTCGAGAGTAGGAAGTTTATCCGATGACTTGTGAAGATTTGTAAAGCTGGAATCTTCATTCGACCTTGATGTAGAAGACGTGTTATGACGACAGCAGGAGTTTCATCGATAATATCAGGTAGGAGATTGTCCGGTCCAACTTGCGCAGGCTGCGAGGTTGTTATAACGCCTACTCAGCCAGGTATCGCATGTGCATGGGACTGAGATAAAGAACCATCAGCTCTGTTTTAGGAGATGTTACTTATGCGCCTTTAAGTAGTCCTTGGTGCAATGCTTGCCAGACACTCTGATTGGCGTAAACATGGTCCGAAAGGGGCTATAGCCTTCTCACCAGCCGTAAGCCACCAGCTAGACATCTAAAGCTAATCTAGACTGCAATGACACCTCCTATTGTGTTCCAGCTCTCTCTCGTGTGACATAGTCTTTCAACTTCTTCCAGCAAGGCTTCTTTGGTACAGAATGAGGATGATTGGAAATGCTAGTCATATCAAGTCAGGCTTTGGTATTATCCTAAGTATAGCTAACAAACGCGAAAAAGGTTCGAAACGGAAAATAAAGCCAATTGCACAACTCAAATAACAAGAAACTCTTCTAAATGTTCTTCTGTAAGTGAGTCGCAAAAGGGATTTGGGGGTGACGAGTCTCCCGCAAAGGCCTGGCCCACTATTCTATGGTACGTTCTCTCGTCATTTCTATCTGAAGCCTCGGCGACGCGAAGGATGAGCGGGCGATCCAAGCCATGCGGAATCGTGAAAATGTCCCCGTCCTCGACTGCTCCCGGGCTTATTGCAAATATGCAGCCAAATGCATTATACGCCAGAAAGAGGTAATGGTGGTTAAGGGATTGGACAGTTTCAATGAATGAGTCGGCCGCATCGTCAATCGCCCATTCGCTCTCCTTATCACTGGAGGGGTCTGAATGCGCCAAATTTCGCAGTGCAGCAAGTATCTCGTCGATTGGGCGGTCTTCCATGAAATAGAAAAACCTGCAAAGTACTAGAATAAGCCTTTTCTGCCACAAGGATTTGTCCCAGGCTGTGGCCCACTGTTTCTCGGTCATCTCAATCACATCAAGAAGCTCAGTTGCCGCCCTGCGCCAATCCGTAGGAAATTCGAACAATGCCTGGCATTTCCCTGCCCGTAAGGCGGGTAGATGCAAGATTGATTGATTTTCAATCACGTAACGCTTCATATGCTTTGGAGGCTCTAGCCGAATGTGAGACAGCTCAGTTGCTTGGTAACCTATCATCATTCTCGAGTTCTGAGCGTGATAATCTGGTATCCATGAAGGGAGCGAAGTATTGACCGGATCCCGCGCAGAGTATGTAATTTTATAGAAAAGCGTTGAAAACGTTCGATAAATCAGCCAGGTTGTCGTCTCTAGCGCGATTTGTTCGAACGGTTTGTTGTAATCTGGAGGATATGCCCTCTGAAGGTCCGGTATTACTCCATAGAGGGCATATATCTTGTCCCGGGGATCCTGACACTGGCGATCTCTCGTGTTCGCCAAATGGGTAGGACCGATTGCAGTCATATGCGAAGTCCGCATGGTATCCCTCATTGCGGTTATTTCGCTGTATTTGAAGAAAGCTCTGCCATAAGTATCTAGAGCCTGAGAACGTAGCTGAAACGCCCGCAACGCCTGCGACGCGGCGCCGCCTATCGTATATTCTGGGTCAAAGCTTGACAAGGTCTGCAGGGTCTGGTGCCACAGATGGCTATGGCCTCCTGGAGCTTTCGACATCTGAAGTTCCACGTTCCCGCACACAAGAATTGGCTCACGCTTGGGCAGTAGGTATTCTTGATATGTCCACATCCGAAACCAGTAAGGCCTAGTCGAAATGTCGCACACACCTAGTAAAGCACGAGAAACCGCACTGAGCCGGTTCATTCTGGCCTTGATCGAGACTTTGCTCGCTATATCGAGCCACCACCAGTACAAGGCGCCAATTGTAAACTTCCTGTCGACATATCTCTCCGTCCAGGTAGCCACCAGCTCGATCTCTGGGGTGGCATCTCCGAGCATAGCGACAACGCGATCTGCCGTGGTGTATAGTGTAGCCATCAACGGTACTTGAGTGTTCTTTTCGTCGACGTCGCGTTGATTGATGCAAATAGCATCGACCCATATGTCTCGACGCCAGTGTCTACATCGCAGTTGGTACAGAGCCTTGCCCACGTTGGGGGTTACGTAAAACTCATTGCCATCGAGAAAGATCCTTTCAGTGGTATCATTTGTCCCCCAAACGTACGAAAGGGCTTCAAACTTGGGGTTGTCATTAAGTGACACGGTGTGGAGAGAGCAATGGACCGGGCCACTTTTAGTTATTGAGGGGTAAATGGAGAGCAGTCGGATTTGTCGTTGGTTTGGATCCAGTGTGTCATATTGAAAGCTCATTTTGACAGGAGATTATATAGAAACGGGGAACGACTTCAGTGGCCCTAATAGTGGTGATGGCCATAAGATTTGAGGAAGGGACGGAAGCTGAGGTCGGCGGTTATGAGAGATGACCCTTAGTGGAGCCTGAAAAAGTAATTATGAAGCTAGCCGCATTGAATTTATGTGATTTGGTACAGTAGACTAGGGCTTATTTCGAGGGATTAACAGCCCCTCTTGTGTGCTGACGTGGCTCGAATCCGACATTGTTCTATCTAATTTGACAGTCTTTGGCAGAGAGATCTGGAATAGTTTAATCATATTTCTCCGATCAAGAAGTTGTTATCATATATCACGACATTAGTTGAATCCAAGCTATCAGTCCCGAGTATTCCGCACAGCATCATGAACTAATAGTCCCACCCTCAACCCACTTAAGCACGTGCTTTGACCCTCAATTTTATCTGCTGATCAAGAACATCCTCAATAATCTGTTCCTCCGATCTCCACTGCATACCCAGGATGCGATCAGCGGCAGTGGTATCCAGCGCCCAGTGTCCCTCAAAAGGCGGCTCCAGCTTACACTCAACAGCCGGATACTTCGCCTTGATGAAGTCTGCTGCATGCTCCCAGGAAATAGCTGGTCTAGACAAGAGGAACTCTGTTCCGCTTGGGATATCTTTCTCCAGCACCTTAATATGTGCATCTGCCACATCGTAAACATGCACCCAGGCATTCGGCATCTGAGGTTGTCGGGAGGTAATCGACAACCAGAAGAGAGCGTTCATGCCACCAATATCCTCTGGGGTCTTCTGGATTAGACTCGGTCCCAGGACAAATGCTGGGTGAAGTGTGATCAAGTCATAGTGTGGGTTGTTATCCTTCAAGAAGGAGCGTGTTGCTTGGTGCGCTAGGATCTTGGAAGCGGCGTATTTGAGTCCATGGCCGCCGAATCCTTCTGGGAAGGACATGTTGAGATCAACTGGGATGATTTCGCCGGTATTATCTATTCTTGCGTTAGTGATCATTCAAGATACTATCTGCGGGGTGCTTACCCTTCAGCGAAATATCTTTGGTGGTCACAGCAGTCACAGGAGCCAGTGCAAGTAAAGAAGACATGACAATAACTTTCCTGATCTGAGGGAACTCCAAAGCAGCATACAAAATAGCCTCCGTTCCTTTGACGGCCGGCTCAACGTAGTCTTGCTTGAAGTCGTTGCCTCCGCCTGGCATCGGAGAGGCAAGGTGGAATACAAAATCTACTCCTTGAAGAGCATCCTTGAACGATTCCCGTCGAGAGATATCGGGAACAATGACTGTTTCGATTTTGTCTCCGTATCCGGGATACAGCTCTCTCAGGGTAGCTTCTTGCTCTGCTTTGCGGATACTCAGACGCACGCGGTGCCCGGCTTTGAGAGTGGTAGCGACGACCTGCGAACCGATGAAGCCGGTTGCGCCGGTCACGAAAACTAGGGGTGTAGTCATGTTCGAGGAATTGGATGACAATTCTCTAAGTGAAAGGCCATCTTAACGATTGGGTTTCGGCTCCTGATTTATATCTTGCAAGTGGTGGCATTCCAGCTCATGCTTTGTCAACCCATGAGATGACAACACTTCTGTACACATTTGTTGACCCCAACCGGGGGGTTCACTAATCTTATAAATCTGAGGCGCTCGTATACTCGTATAACCCGATCTACGAATGACTTTGCGGGAGCAGGAAGCTTCGGCATGATCCAGCATTCCGAAGAGCGGGTGACAAATCCAGGGACCCTTACCTTTGCTACTACCACCACTACCACCACTGTCACGCAGCACCCATCTAGATCGTTCCACGCAACTTTAATCCAACTTCCCAAGGACTCTGAAGATTATAATCTTGACCGACATTTCCACCTGTGTTACCGGGTCGATCACTAATCACTCCGATCACTAATCATGGCGTGACTGATGAGTCGGAGATATCACTCAACACTCAGCTTAAGACTCGTATGCCAGGATATACTATATAGTAGCTCTTCAAAAACCATTCCATAGACAAAACCAAACTCAATCTCCAATATTCCACAACCCTCAATCATCCAAAATCATTTCAAACCATCAAAATGCCCCTCTGGCAAATCTACCACCCACGCACCACCACCTTCACCACCCCTGAATCCAAACAATCCTTCGCCAAAGACATCACCAAATTCTACACCGACCTCGGCCTCCCCGCCTTCTACGTAATCGTCAACTTCATCGCCACCGACCCCGACGATGTCTACGTCGGCGGCACGCCCAAACATCCCACCGACGACAAACCTTTCGTCCGGATGGTCATCACGCACATCGCGCTGCATGTGCCGGACTCCGATGCTGCGTATTCACGCACGACGAGCCGGTTAGATGCGATTATGAAGCCGCATCTACTTGATCAGGGGTACGATTTTGAGTATCATGTGGATGAGACGGATAGGCGGTTGTGGAAGATTAATTCGTTGGTGCCGCCGCCGTTTAAGAGTGAGGAGGAGAGGGTTTGGATTAGGGAGAATAGAGCGGTGCCTTATGATGGAGGTGTTCCTTCTGTTCCTTCTTCTTCGCTTTAGGGGTGGAGGTGGGAGGTGCGTTGATATGGTGGTATGGTATGGTGGTATGGTATGAGCTGGGGCTGGCTGGGAGGGTGTGAAAGTATATATAGATGTGTTCTGGTAATGGATGGGTGGATATGAGTAGTTTAACTTTGTTAAGCTTATTGTAACCCGATCTTTCATCATGGTTTAAGGTTTCTACAATCCCGATTGTATATAGCTTGCGGTCAATGATATTCTATATATCCCGGATGATCATTCTGCAAGGTACTAGGTAGGAGGTATATTTTGAGCAACTATGTGTCTAATCTATAATCAGAGAAATTCTTAATAACCAAGACTTATTAGATGTACTATGCGCTCAGACTACCTATTGAGTCTCGCCTGGTATATCATTGGCAGTCATATAATGGTCATCATGTTGTTATGGCACTTTCCGACTGCACGATACAAGAGTACTAGATCCCATTTTCTTTTTATTAGAACAAGTCTTGTAAGTTGCTTTTTCTCTAGCTAGCTCTATCTAAGTTAAACATAAATTAAACACTGAAGAACCCACAATAAAAGATTTCTATCGATCAGACTGGACAGAGACGAAAAGTGATATTTGCAGTTTCAGGAAGCCGGCCCGCTTACTACTTTGGGTATATTTCCGATGCGAACTCGCAGGTCACATTCTGGAATACATAGGACGTATTGTTATTATTAGAAAGATTGATATACTATATTAGCTTGATCCATAAAAAGAGCTACTGCTAAATAGATGAAATTGTCAGCATAGAACAATTGTCCGAATATGTTGGCAGTTGCTATATGTAGCGGATGTATCTTCCTCTAGGTCACATTAGAGCAAGAAGAAACGACCAAACAGCCACAGCAGATACAGCAGCTGGAAGCAACAGAATGAACGGGAATTTCATAGTAAATGCATGAACATATACAAAATACATCATTCAGGACAATTCTATACTTATATGATAATATCAGGCACAGCTACTTACAAGACAGACGGCAAGGAAATTCACTTCCCATCCACGAGACTACGTAGGCATCCCCGGGATCCTTATCCCGGGTAGATACGGGAATCCGATGATTGACCATGTGTCCTCTTGGAACTTGGAAGACATAAGAGGAAGACAGACTATCTTTGTTCTACGGAGTACACCGTGGGCAGGTAGAAGATATGATCAATGCCGTTCCCTTACTGCCCCCGAGTAATCGTTCGGAGTGCTTTTGTCCTTCCCTCGGGGTTTCTATCTCCGGCGGGGGAAGCTCATCTCGTCTCGGCTATACATGTCCCAGTTGTCGTCGCCCTCACGGGATCACTATCATCAATTCTAGTATAATAATATCTACGATGATACCCGTCCATACTGCATACTGTAAATCCACTCCTGCCGCGTAGACATTACATCCCGACAGAGGCCGCGTATTCCACCTCTCTCCTAAGATTAGCAATGACCCGATGCAATAAGATGAGATGAGATCGAGGCTGACTGGCCAGACCACGACTCGGAGCCACGAGTATCCAGCTGAGTATTGTTCTGGCCCGATAATCTCACGTCGGCGGACAGCTGTCGCCTAAGCTCCTTTCGCGACGGAGCTAGAAAACGGGTGTCGCCATTATGATTACCTCGGGAAAATCAATCTGGAGGACTTCGGGACTGGGGAAGGATGGACCATCTCTGACTCTGACAGCTGTGGTGGATTGCAGTTGCGATGGAGATTATCGTCCGGTGGTTCCGCTTTGGATGGATTAATGTTTATGTGTACTGTATATCACTGTATAATATGTCAAGAGGGATAACACAATCTTCGATCCATGATTGAATCAAAGTAAACCACTCATAGGATTCAGGAGTAGATGAATGGCGATAGGTATCTTTTGCCGAGTCGGGAAAACCAACCTTCATCACAGCCGACGAAGATAGATAATAGCTGCTTCTGGGTGGCGATTGTTTCCCTCGTCCCAACTTCTCTTCTCCTCCACACCTTCATTCCGACCTTCCGATTAGGGTTCGTATCGGTTCACGTGAAAGAAGTTGAACCAGGAATTGAACCCCGGGTTCCAAAGAAAAAGGTACTTTGGTTTTTGTTTCTTACTCCACATGGCTATTTTGTGAACGGTGAGTTTTCCGATGGGAAAGTTAAAACGGTCAATTGAAGAAGATTAAGGTGAAGCGGGATCACGTTATCGTAGCCGGGGATGCTGCTGCTGCTGCTTACCAACGCGATCGAGCTGGGCGGAAAATTCAACGCTTCGCCGATACTACGTACTTCTAATTCAAGTAATATTGGCAGCAGTGCCAGTGTCTGAACCGTCCGGCGGATAATTCTCCGCTTCCGCACGAGGATGGTAATGATGATGGGATCGGATGGGTAAAGGGTAAAAAGGCAATGAGTGGACGAAAAGTAAAGTAAGCCAACCCCGGAAAAGACTTATGCCCAGCCCAACTCCACAGTCCACACACACAACACCCCCCGGGGCCGGAGGTTTGAGTCGGGCAATTTTTATTAGTATTATGATTTACGATTTTTGCGACTAGACTAGCCCCAGCCGGGCGTCAAGCCAGCGCGTGGCATCCTGAGACGGGAAGGAAATAAGTGGCGCCAGACGAGCGAATGAGACCGCTGACAGGGCCACCTGTAGGATTGACGCCATTACTACAAGGGGAGTTGGCTCGTCCTTGGCGCGGTGGATCGGGCTTCTTTTCGCGTGGTGGTCATTTTGGCTTTTGGGTCTTGTTTTGGCTGGGCACAGAGGCTTAGGGTCGCCGAACTAAGGCACCCATGGAGGGTTTGGAGCATGTCATGGGGGTCACATGGATGACATCGTTGCTCGGTAGAAGTCCGTGGGGGGGAAAGTCCTGTTCTGTCTCTCTCTCCACCTGGTGAATACCGTAGTTACTAAGTAGTACTAATACTACCCTGGACAATTGAAGTAGCATTGTTCCTCGGGTCGGCGGCCCGTTTAGATATATACTACCCAACATCCCGATGGTCCATGTGACAATTGTCACGGACTCCCCAACGTGACAGGATCGACACTCGGGGTTAGTTGACTTGCAACACACTGCAGTTAATGCAGGCGCTGACAGGCTGAGCTCATGATTACCCCATGGGAAACCCCGACGAGACGGCATGCGAAAGTTGGAGATGACAGCGGGTGAATTTACTCGATTCAGTAAAGCAGGGATGAAGGGATCAGATCATCCTCAGCAAACAAACAAACAGAGGAGACGGTGATGATTTTCCTTCCTCCCGTGAGAGTCGGGGAATGCTCCGGGGATGTCCGAACTCACCCGTTGCACAGTTGCCAAGATTGCGGTTAGTCATGGATATTCTGGCTAGCTGACTACTCCGTACTGAACAGAAAGAAGAAAAAGTTTTGAAAAGAACAATCAACAGAGTCCGGAGGGTAATTGCGGGGTCGGTTCGCTTGTTGCCTCGGGTGGCGGTGGAGACCAATCAGCATCGTCGGTTGGCCCGACCAGCGGCCACGGGACAACCGGTTAAATGCGACGCGGGGACTTGCCGGCGGTCACCGATCGGTCGGCTTACTATTTACCAACGGGGAGTGAAGGGAAAGTGAAAAGTGACGGGGACGGGGGTCAAGCAAGGAAGATACCAACTAGGAAACCCTTGTAGACAGAGGAAAGAGAAGACATCGACCCATCAATCTGAGAGGTCCGTTCTAATAGTGCATGATTCAAAGGCCAGTAAGTGCTCTCTGGACTCTGTAGGCAGTCGGAGAGCACGGTCGGTCAGCAGCCAGTTGCCGTGTCGATCGGGAATCGTATCCCTGCGTAGCCAATCTTGCCCAAACCGGACGCAGACGCTCTGCTGAGCAAAATCCTGCAAGACCAGACCCATGGCCCAGCCCAGGGCGGATGATCGTGATCTCATCTCGCTTCTTCCCCCCCGCGGGGAGATCCGATGCAGGGGGAGAAGGAAAAACAGTGAGGGAGAGATGACGCTCTCACGAAAACCAGCAGGACCAGCTCCTTCCTCTTCAGATGCGTCGATACCCGAGGTTCGTCAACCCAGAATCATCGGGCTAGAATCATTTGCCGTCGTCCGTCTTTCCCCTCATTTTCGACCCTTCCGTTTGGCCTGACTGGGGGTGGTGTGGTGATGGTTTCATTGGAAGGTGGTTGCGATCGTGGTCTTGGCCGTATTTTAGTCTGCAATGGGAATGGACGAGGTCTGTGGGCTGGGGGGGTTAGACTTTCAGAAATTCCGGGGTACGGTGGTCTGCTTTTGTAGTGGTAGTTAATTAAGTAAAGGAAATGGGAAAAAAAAACTTCAGGAAGTGGGTGGGATGACTTGGGGTCTTGTTTGCTGCAGAAGGAAGATGAGAGAGCTCTCAGCTCAGCTCTCTAACTGCCTCTCTCTCTCTCTTCTCCCTGTGAGTAATCTGGTTGGGTTGCCCGGGTTCGGGGGTATTGTCGTTTTGGGGCCTCGCGTCATGCAATCCCCGGATTTTGTAACGGTTTACGGGGCGAACTCCATTCCATGCCATGCGAGGTATAAGGGATCTGACCTATTAATATAAATCCGGGGAGGGTACACTGCTGGGAAGCTATGTTCGACCGACCCTTTTTTTGTAACCCTTCTCTAATGAAAGAGGAATAAGGGGAAAGACTGATCTGTCTAACCATGACACACAGCTCTGTATACTTACACCGGACCCTCTTTCTTGGACCAGCCGGGCGAACTCGAGGGCCGTCAGGTTAGGTAATGGAATGGGCAGATGGCGGTCAAGTGACGTTCCACAACACGGCTGCTGGTAACCGGCATCTCGGTCGGTCGGTACAGGTACGAAAAAGGGCATCCCGTTTGATTGGGAGGACTCGTGTGAAATTCTCAGGTAAGATTGCTCCTTGTCTCTTGTAGTATCCTCCACGACTCTCTCCACGTAGATATCATCGTCATCATCGTCATCATTATCATTCCTTTTTTTTGGACAGCAGTGTCCCCTGTGGTGAGAAGAGTGGTGACGGGGCATGGAACACAAGCCACCTGAACCGAGTGGCATCGGTCGGGCCCTCCGCGCCAACTGGCAGCCGAGCGAAGAGTCCGCGTTGGGTAAGATTGGATACCAGGCGTGACCCCAGGCGTCTCCGGACGGAACCCCAGTATTGGAGTCAGACTCAGACCTGGCGTGTAAGGTAATTTACCCGAAGCCGCCTCTCTTATTTTGCCTTTTTGATCAATTCCATTTAGTTAATAATTATTTTCGGTTTTCTTGTCTTGTCCCTGGGGAAGTTGGTTGTGTGTTCAATGCTCTTCACCTCTCTCTCTCTCTCTCTCTCTCTCCCTCCCTTTTAAATCTGACCACTCAGGGAATTTAATCATCCAGCATCCCAGTAGTAATAATAATAACTACCTATTGACTGTCATTTCATCTTATGGTCTCTCTTCTCTACTTCCTTCACATTCCCCAACTCTCCCGACCACTGCTCGACTACTCCATCTCTCGGCAGTCGGAATCTGGCTCCACCATTCTCCGGCCGCTCGGTCGCGTCCTTGCATCCTCAGGCCGCACTAACCCGCTGCGGACTAACTTGGGTCGGGCCTCCGCAAATGCGGATGGGCCTTGCCTCTTTTGGGACAATCCGTTCTACTTGCTGCTTTTTTTTTTCTTTTTCCCCCCCAAACTCTGTCACTCGCCGTCGGCCGGAGTCATCCTGTTCGAACCTGAGGCGACGGGCGGCTCTCACCATTATTCTCGTCTTCCCCTTCCCCCGTCTGCTTTTCCTCTTCACGAGCTTCCTCAGCGTCCTTTTTCTACTTTTTCCTCGTCTTCTTTTTCTTCTTCCTTCTTTTTACTTTCCCCTCTGCCCTTCTCCACAATCGAAAATCCCCTTCCCTAATCCACCCGATAATCTTTGGGCTGATTCCTCCATCCTCTTCCCCCAAACTCACGTTGCCGGTCCGGTGCCCCGACCCTGGGCCTCACGCTACTTCGGCCTCCCCCACACTCCGCGTATTGCGTTCAAGGGGAGTTTTAGTCAAATCCTCTCCTCCCACACTTCCCTCCTCCAACCCAGTACTTCGTACATCTGCCTATTAACCCTGCCTGGTTCCTTTTCTGCATGGTGTGTGGATATCGGCTGGCGGCTTTCATCCCTACCTGTGCTGGTCTACTACTACTCTCTCTCTCTCTCCCTCTCCAGTCTCCAGTCTCCACTCAGCCTGACTGACCCTCTTACCCGACTGGACTCCATTCTGCCCGTTACCCACGTCGCACATTATTGGTGACATCGTGGGTTGAATAATTAATCCTCCTGCCTCTCTCCATTCTTCGATTCGGCTTCCCTGGCTTTCATTTTCCCGTTCCCCGGCTGGATTTTTATTCATTATCCCACCCTTCGCTCCACTCTTTCTTTCTCTCCCTTTCGTTTTTCCCTCTTCCTTCCGTTTGTCGCCGCGCACCTCCATTGTCTACCTACCTACTCTCTATCTACGTACTTCTGTACTACCGCTACTCCGCGCGCGTGTGTGTACCTCCTCCCGACAGCATCCCCCGGTAGTCGGTGTTGCGACTGCACTGCCCTCCTTGCTTCGTGGCCCAGATATTTTTCTGGTTTCGCAAACAGGTGTGTGTAAGAGAGAAGCCGACACCCGCAATCGCATTTCCTTCCCATCAAGGTCAGTCAGTTCTCGTGCCCAGTGACTTGTGGGTGGACCCCCCCATTTCATAACATACACCCACAATCCCTCTCCCTCTTCTCATGTTTAGCTCGGGTGGTACGGAGTACTGACGGCAAAAATACGACAGGCGTGGCCGACCATCGCTGTCGCCCCTTGCGACCCAGACCGTCTGGAGTCTGGTCCGGAATCCCGGGGAAAAACTACCGGAGAAATACGGCGGACGTGAGGACAATCCACCCTCCCTCGTGTCAACAGTGGTGCCGGGGACTGCTTTGTCCCTCGTCTGCTCCCTTTTCTTCCCTACCTTCTCTGCCTGTCCTTCCCCTACCTCTTCGCCTGTGATCTCCACCTCCTTCCTTCCTACCCTGCCGGAGAGACGGGCATCCCGTCTCTCGCGCCCGCCTCTATCGTCACAATGCGATCCAGTATCGCCTGCGCTCGTTGCCGTCGAAGCAAGATAAAATGCGTCAACGCCGGCATCGATACCACCTGCCGCGCCTGTGAATCCTCCGGTCGAGAATGTGTATATCCCGCCCCCGCCATCGGGGTGGGCGGTGGTGCGGCCAAGCGAGACCTGGCCGCGCTGGCCGAGGGCGAGGAACGGAGCAATGATTGGGATAGCCCCAAGCGACAACGATCTCGAAAGGCCGTGGGCATCTCCGCGTCCGCCGCACGAGATGGGGCTCGATCGGCGCTCGACGTGCTCGATTCGTCGGTCCTGACCCCCAAGGTCTGGGACGCCGTCTTCGATCTCTTCCAGTCGCACTTTGCGACCATGCTCCCCTTCTTACATCCCGCCTCCTTCATCGGTCAAACGCGCCATCTCTCCACCTCCTCTTCCAACCCGTCCGCCAATTCAGAACCCTCGCGCGATCCCGCGCAAAGTCCGCCGGCGAGCAAGCCGGATCCCAACCCGCTCATTCCCCTCGGTGTTCTCGCGCTCACCGCCCGTTTCCATCCGCAATTGGTCGCTTTCCACTCTCCACCCTCCCCCGGAAACCCGTCCAATCCGCTGGTCGCTTCGGAATTCTATGCGACGGCGTTGCGTAGCCGGCTGGCCGGCGTCGACGGCGCCAGTCTCGCGGTCACGGACCTCACCCGGGTCCAAGCCTTGCTCATGCTGGCGCTGCATGAATGGGGCATGTGCCGGGGCAAGAGCGCCTGGTTATATGTCGGAATGGCCATCCGGCTATCCCAGGCCATGGGCCTTGCCTTCGAGTTGGAGAATGAGATGGCGTCTCGCGACGGGCCGCGGTCGCCCGTATTGAAGACGGAGGCTGAGATGTTTGGCCTGGCCCGTCGTCCAGTCGAGCCCAGAGAACAGACCTCAGATGATATCATCGCGCTGGAAACGAAGCGTCGCACATTCTGGGCATGCTTCATTCTGGACCGTTGCTTAAGCAGCGGCAAATACCGACCTCGAATGATCCGTGTCAAGGACCTGGGTATTCAGCTTCCCAGCGACAACGCCTTTGCCTTTGGAGAACGGGTCCGCACATCCCGTCTCAGTGAGCCGGCTGCACGCCGTCCGCAATCGTTCGGCTCCCAGGGCGTCCAGATTCCGAGCATCCGGCAGAGTCTGGGTGCTCTCGGGGACGACCGGTTACCCACGAATGGTGCTCCCGATCCCAAGTCTTCCTGGTCGCCTGTCTCGCGACGCAAAGATTCGAGTGAGGATGAAATCGATCGATGGGAGGTTGGTGCCGAGGAATCCGTGCTCAGTCGGGTGATTCGTATCATTCGCATCTGGGGCAGCATTGCCAAGTGGTCATGCGCTGGCGGGCGAAGGTAAGCTGCCGCTCCGAATAATTGTCCTTTTGGAAAGTCTAACCCCGTTATAGAAACGAACAGTTGCCCCCATGGCACCCAGACTCGCGGTTCTCCCAGCTTCGAGCCATGCTGGGCGAGTTTCAGGATAGCCTCTCACGCAACTTGCAGTACTCGCCACGGAACACGGATACGCACATCATGTATAAGAACACCCTCTCCCCGTATACGGTCATGCACGTGGTCTATTTCCTGTCCGTCATCGTCCTTCATCGTGCATATATCCCGTTCCTGCCCGTCCGATGCTCGGAGCCGGTCGGCCCCTTGGACGAACCCCTATTCCCCGTGGAAAAGCCCGGCGTGGCAGAGGCGTTCTGGCGGGAGAGCGCTCGAGAGCTCTTCAATGCCGCCCGGCAGATGATCGATCTGGCGGTGACCTGCCAAGACCGCGGCGTCCTCGTCGAAAGTCCTCTCGTGGGCTTTGCTGTCTATAACGCCGCGTTCATCGGCGTGTATGCGGCTCATTTCCCCCACATGGATCCGGATGCCGCCTTGGCTCCGAGAGACCGTGCCACCCAAGGCCAGGCGCAAGCGCGCAAGGCTCTGGACATCCTGCGCGATATGCGGATGCGTCTGAAGATGGCGCGGGGGTGGTTCCGCACCCTGAACCGGCTGCACAGTTATTTCGCCAAGGTCAAGCGCGAATTCCGGCGCTCCTCGCGTAAGATGGACATGGATGGCGTCGATGTGCATATGAACGGGGTTCGTCCGGTGCGTGAAGGCGGAGCTGGTGGGGGTCTTGAGGAGTTCAAGCTATTGGAGAAATTGTTCTTGGAGTTCGGTATCATTGAAGACCAACTGCCTGATAACAGTGCGGAGGATGATGGCCTGGCAGCAGTCAGCGATCGGGTGACCAACCTTAGCGACGCGGGCAGCAATGCTGTTCGCAGCGAAACTGGCGACACAGGCGAGCCTCCACTCGATGGTGCTGGCGGACGGCGTGAGTCTTGGGTTCCCATCAATAGCCCGGGTATGCCATTACCTGGCCCGGATGGCGAGCGACGTCCTAGTCTGCCCTTGCCCCCGGGCCGCTCCCTGCAGTCCCAGTCTCCATACTCTCTACCGTCTCTCGCGCACCATCCTGATGCTGGACTGTACAACTCGTCTTCCCCCAATCTGCCCTCGCTGGGGCCCCCGGGTCCATACGGCGCCCCGCCAACAACGACGGCATCGGCGTCCTCGCAGTATGGGGCACCGCCGCCCAACAACCGTTTGCAGCCTCTCAACTCGTGGCTGAACAATCGTCAGCAGCCTCCCCCGCCATATTCCCAGTCGCTGCCACCAATCAACGCGGCTACTTCTCACAGCCTGCCATTACTGCCTCCACCCGGCTCAGTCGGCCACCCGGGAGCATCACCACCGGTCACTGTTGATGGACTTGACACGGTTAACACCAACGGGTTGTGGTCGACCAGCCTGGGCGGAGACGATGTGCTGGCCTTTTTGGAGGGATGTGAATACGACCAGCTGCCGGCGATGACGCCGTCGGAGGTGGGTGTTCCGGTCGGGTGGCTCAGCACCGTGTGGACCGAGTTTGTCCGCTGATGCCCCCACTCTTACATATTGCGTTTGTTGCTTTGCCTGGATTATCTTTTTTTGCCCTTTCCTTCATTCTTTGCTGATGATTGAGCGATCCTTCGTCTGTACCATTATTTCTTATGTGCCGCTTTTGTATTGTATGAATATGTATGCGCGCTTCGGCGGACTGACGAGACCACGCGACACTTCTGGGATTGACGCGATGTTTGTGGGAACGCGGGATTTTTCTTACTTTTTGTTTGATTGCGAACTTCGGACACCTGGTCTGGAATAAAAATTGGCATGCGAGGGCCAGATGGGTTCTGATTGAAGCGATTTGGATTTGATTCCCCGGGCGCCCCTGGTGCGGGTGACGAAAGGATGGAATGGGATGGGCCGGGTTTATGAATGTTACTTTGACAGCGCGGCGTCTGGCTGGTTGATTTACCTCAGTATGGGAGCCTCTAGTACCAGGACATTCTATCGATTTCGTTGCTTCTGAGCAGATATCAAGTGCAGATCAGAAGTTGTAGGCGCTATTATTGATCTACCATGGATCGTCTCTGATGATCAACAGCCATGCGGTGGAATATATTCCACCTTAGTGGCCCATCTTTCATCAAATAGTCAGTGTGGCCGAGTGGTTAAGGCGATAGACTAGAAATCTATTGGGTTCGCCCGCACAGGTTCGAGTCCTGTCGCTGACGTTTCTTTTTGTTTTTTCTCGTTGTTGTTTAGTTGCTCCACCTCGGCACGGTAGTTTAGTACCACGGGAACATCAAATTAAGCTCCCGATAACCATGTGGTTTGCGGATCATCTTGTGTGCATACGGAGTAGTAGAGGACTGTGACGAGGATTTCTGTTCGTTTTCTTCTCCTCGGCGAGACTATAGTTGAGTCATCTTTTGTAACATTGACTAAGTCTTTACGAGGTTGAGTTCTCGAGTCTTCGCTCATATAGTGAGTTAGTCTACCAGTATTGAAATATATAACTGGCTGTGTTGATACTGGAAATCTAGTGTCCTTCATTCGACGTTCAGGTCCTCCACACCTGACTCATCACTGTTCATCAATTTTCATTATAACCAAGGATACCTACTACTTCAAATCGGTACTCTATTCAAATTATAAAACATATCATATCAAACTATTACCCAAGAAAAAGCTTGATCACCCCCATCTGGAAACTAGACACTAGCGCAGGGGCTTGTGGTTCCATACTATTTTGATCCGCACATTATCATAAGAATTTCGATATGATATTTCGGATATAGTTCAGGGATGCGCCTTGGTACTATTCATTATCTGCCTCAACTAAATGAGCCTCTCAATAAAATCGAAAACCAATGTCTCTAATTCCTCCTATTATTGTCCAGCCCAACTGACAGGAGATTGATACAGATATGGCACGCGACGACACTAAGCCGTTAGTCCTGGCACTAGCTATGTCCCAAGTGCTATACTCATTCGCTGCTGCAAAAACAACTACCTCAGTTGCGATTATCAAGAGCAGCGTTGATCCTTACCAGCCCCTTTCTATTCAAAAAAAGATGGATTATCTGTTCATTATTGCACAGATCCAACACTTCATGGTTTAGGAGGGTATCCGTCCTCGGTATTGGGATACCAGAATGTTCCCAGTTCATGAACAAGGTGTAGAATTGAATCCGGGTCCCGACTGCAGCAATTGTGTACTAATTGTGAGTATTCCACCCGACGACATTTTGTTGATTATTTCTCATCCACCCATTCTGTTGTAATTCCGATAACTTGGTAGCATATAGTAAGGCCCCTAAAGGGTTTGACCAATCTCGGGCTATTGGTAGGCTGAAGTCCTCCCATATTGTACGATCTGCGGCAATTTTGGAATGTAATCAGGATGACAGTCTCCATATATAGGGAACATCCGTCCCAATGAGACTATTCTTTTTCCGTTTCATAGAAGCTTCGGCGTGGCAAGTCCGACCGATCGGACCTGAACATTGACCTACCGACTGACTATCCCTGTCGCAATGCTCACTCTGAGCGGAGTACTCCTTAGGCCTGTGCGTTTTGGACCTTTATTAGTACCGTTGACTCTGAAATGGGTTTTAGGTTCATCCACTGTCATATGAGTGGTTGTTATCAACTTGTTCTAAGTTACAACTCATGTTAGTCAAGATTATAATAGTGGAATTGCGAGGATATCTTCTCCGCACGCTTTGCACGGTGGGAATTCTTTATAGATTGCTGTAGACCCCTTCGCGATAGAAAACAGAAACGGGACGGATCTTCAGCGAGTATCCCGAGTAGGTTGGACGTCCAAAAGGAAGTGAGCGGACGCTGGTGGAGGGGGGAGTCAAATGGATTGCCATTCAGGTTCAAGACCTTTAACACGTTTGAGGGCAAGTTTCCATGTGTTGATATTAGCTAACACGAATGTTGCCCGTGTGAATTGTGCGTATAACTATCCCCATGTTGACATCTCCCATCTCCCTCGTAGTTTCTTAATTTGCTAATGCGCATAGGGAAGCGAAGCAGTATGTCTTCTATATCAGAGCTACTGCTAATAGGATCACCGGACGATGCTGTAGAGAAGGAACCGCCAGAAGCTGTAAGACCAGAATGAACTGGCAGACCGTTAACGAGCGCGGCCGAGTGCGTTTGTCATCGACGGATTCTGTGATCTGCGCCGGAGTATATCACGAACCAGGGGACTTGCCCTCTAGACCATAAAAATAACACTCTACCATCATGGTATGATCATTTTTGCTGTCGTCACAAAGAAGATCACCCAGAATGTTGTCTGTCTGTCATAAGTCCTACCAATATTATATGCAGTGTCTGTTCTTTGGCTTGAACGCGAACATTTTCCAACGATAACCACAACCTCGCAGTGTCCGGTTGAACCCGACATTGAGCCAGTGCTGGTCAGCAATGACTGCCCGGGGTTTCTGACAACATTGTTAGCACAAGGATGACCATGGGTGCCTCTTGACCCTGGGATGCATCCACAGTAAGATTGTCCCGACAGACAACCCCTGAGCCTTCCGACCAAAGCTCGATGGCCCGCATACGGCGAGATGAGCTTGACATATTTTGGGCGAATGGTTTGACCATTGATAAAGTGTCCAGTGGATGTGTTTTAGTATTGTTAAAACCTGTTATCATATGTTGGGCCAGATCAACGACCAACGATGCCGATAACGCTGATGAACAGCCGACGGATTCCTACGACATTATGGTTGTGGTTATCCTAGTATCGACGACCCTTGAAGGCGTCCCATACATTCCCGAATCGCTGCATGCGGTTATCCTAGGGAGCCAAATCTACTTATTAAAGTAAATTTTCGCTTTGAAAAGTTCGAAAATGTGGCTGTGACTGCGGCAATTGGTTAGCAGGTTTTGACTATTCGAATTTACTATCAGTCAAACAATGAATTTTGGTTGTGAAGAAGATTCTCTCTCTTTTTCCCTTTCTGATGACTTTATCGGTGAGGACTGTAAGGGTTCTTCTGAAGTCAATATAGGTGCAGATAGAGATGTAGCAGTAGTGATAGGGTTAGTAACTTTGTCAGTATTGCTTTTACTCAAGCGATGAGCAAGCCAGGATTTCGAATACTTTATGATATCTGGGCCTTTCTAGATACTGCATATTTCACTATCTCTGGCAGTACATCTGGTTACTTAGCCAGATAAATGCGTGCTTTGTTTTATCCACCGTTTGGAGCTTGGTGGATATACTTAGGTACTGAACCAGGGCGGCCCTCTCGGTAACTTCGAGAGCAACCACCGACTACTGGTTCTCTGCCCGGTTCTCCCTGGCCTTCTTGCGACCGTGCTTTCTGCCTTTGCTTCGCTTCTCTCTATGGTCGTCATCCGAGTCGTCCACCACAATGGGAGTCTCCGGGCTGCTGTCGGCAGGAGCAGGCGCAGCTGCAGTGGGGCGGGAGTCAGGGGAATGGGAGTGACTAGACTCGATTGTAGTATGTCAGAGAATCATTAAGATGGGTGGAAGAGCAATTAAGATAGAGTTATTAAGCGTGACTGGCGGCGGCCTTTTTTTCATGTAGAACCTCACGGCTCAAGTGAACAAGTCGCTCTGCATGTTTATAGAGCTTGGTCGACCGTTCCAATGTCAGAAAGGGTCGAACGGCTCTGGGATCTCCTGTAGCTGCCGAGGCCACAAGCCGGCGAAGTCTTCTTTGGTGAAGCTGATATCGAGGCAATAATAGGAGTCGTCTATAGGACGGTATTGATGGAGCAGTCAATGAATGGCCTCTCCATCAGAGACTTCTTCAAGTACAACACGCCCTCATTGCGGTGTACTTTGATATCAAAGTTAGCGGGATCTAGTTCGAATCACCAATATAGCCCTGCCGGGGTCCCGGGCTCAACACCAAAGTTTGCAATAAATGCCTGGAACTCTTTGCAGAGAGGTTCAAACCACGAAGCAGGTTATTGATATGGTTACCAGTCATATCAGCTAGTGTCTGGATGCGTCATGGTAACAGCCTGTATCATTCGTTAATCGGTCGTGACGAGATTGGTGAGATCCGGCCCTTAGTAGTGCGAAGAAGCCCGGAATAATAGTGAACAATCCAGACAGCTTGGCTAAGTCCATTAAGCTTTTCCTGGAAAATTCCACTACTGGCATGATCTATGGCAGGTTTAGTATTGCTTATCAATGCAGTAGTAACACAGCTGCTGAATATTATCCTCATCTGCCAGCTTGTGCTTGCATTTCAAGGCTTGGGCTTTTAAGTCTGGAGGTTCCATGATCGATAAGTTTTCTGACCAGGACTCTTATGACACACCATTTGTAGTCGCCCTTGGGCCCTTTCTGGTGCTCGCTAGACAAGCTTCGCTGTTTGTCTGCTGCAAGACGGTCTAACAAAGACCCATCATGCTTGCCGGTGATAGCATGCTCTCTTACGTACTGAGACCTGAGGAGATTTCCCCCAGCAGGTTGGGGGATATCTTTGTATCAGAGATTGCCACCGCTCACTCTATTGAGCTTATATCGCGCCATGCGGAATAGGACGAGCTGGCCACATCAGCTTCATAGTTGCTCGTTCCATGGGCGGAATTTCATCACTGCCTCGGCAAGCTTGTTACCCGTCCAATCCTCCTGCTGGTCGCATGCCAGACCTCCTTTTCCGCTCCGATTAGCAGCTACCTTGCAGCGGTAGAGTTTTGTCCAATACTTCACGTCTATTGCTTGAAACTCAAAAATCAACTCCCAGAAGCGAATTGTTTCTCGAAGGGTTAGAGTTTGGTTGAACCCAACAATCAGAAAGAACCTTGCAACCAAGAACCGCCACTGCGCAGATGGTTGCCTTGCCCGTATTGGGTCACAAAATTCCCAGACGACATATAATCTGGCTGATACTGTAGATAACCTCTACCAATGAATCAATAGAAGCCGGTCATTGGGCATCGTCAAGTCGGAAGGTGTCCGAGATGTGTTGCAGCCTCTCTTGCTAACACTCCGGTGTCACTGTCGACATTTAAAAGCCGGATTTCAAGGGAAAAGTGGCTTTGGTTGCCAGCCTCCAGCTCGGTTCCATGCGCAAGGAGAGTGCGCCTTAGCGAGAGCTCTTCCCCCTCCTTTCCTTAGTAACAGTTAATGACAATTATCATATCTACCTCGGTAATGGTCATTATTTGGGAATCACTGGACATCGTATTTAGCATCTTAAACACGATCATAGATAACTGTACCTCATTTGCCGCACTTTCGGGATCGGGCCTGTCACCTGGAGGACAAATCTGGCATGGATCACCCTTTATAATAGCTCTCAATTTGCTTAGGTTTGAGCGGTTTCGAAATATGTGGTAGGCCTAGCCGAGGGTACTCGAGTTGCACTATAGTGCTCTGGCATTTGGGAAAAGTCGCCAACATGGGTAAGACTACACATATCGTATCTACGGCCGCGCGAGTCGGGAACTGAAAGTGGCTAAACAACCAAGACAGAGGCTGGTGACTCACTGAAACTGACAAGTCAGTTGCCACACTCGCTTATCTCTTATATCAATTGTGTGTTTAGCTGCAGTATCGACTAGTCATATATATGCGGCCTTGTGTTGCATCATAATTCCCGCGAGCCTGAAGGGCTTGATGGCAGTGCAGGGCCGTATTGTTGCTTTAAACAGTCAAGCACCTGGTAAGCTATTGCACCTGACACATCATATGGACCGTTTGAGTCGAAAATCGAATTGTCGTGCGGTTCCGCTGCCCTGAATCTGATGTGCACCAGATGCGTGCTATTTGACAGCCCGAAACCGCTCTCAGTGCACCATGCCTCATGACGCCAAGTGGGATCGAGGACCTAACGAGCTACCCACTCTTACTCGTAGTGTTTCTCTGAGGTCTTATGGACATAAGTAGTCGTTGTCGTCGAACAAAATACCGGGCCTTGCAGATCCACTTCTTGTATCTCCAGTTGCGTTTATCTTGCTTCAGAGCCATAAGAGATGAGGATGGCGCTTGGTGACATCTGATTCGCAACTCTGGCGATAGCGCCCTATTACTTTCCACCCTCCCCCCTCTCCCCTTCCCCCCCTGGTCGCTGGGGCTGTGATGCACGAAGATGTGGAGTTTGACTGCCCAATCCATCGCGACCTGATCCGTCTTATAGCTATCTTTAATTAAAGACAGATAGCTAGGTCGCACTCCGACCATTTTTTGTCCCTGAGTGACCTTCAGTCTTGTCGAAGCTTGTCACTCAACGGCTTTAGGGCTTTGGTAAACACCGCACGCATGTGCACCTTCGTCAGTAGTAATAAACCCTGTGGAGCCCAGATAGGGCAAATAGTCCCTAGTAGCGTTGACATAGCTTTGTTGAGCGTTTTATAAACGGTTCCACAATCGAGAAAGATTTTCCGGAATGGGAAAATGACCTGCCAATGGTCTTTGTTCTCTAAGCAGATGCATGAGTGTTCATCGAGTGTCGAATGTGACGCAGAATTTCACAGCCATTTGTAATTTCCGCTTAGTTGCATAGAACTCAGGTACGTTGTGCGATGGAGTGGCGCTCGCAAGCTTGCGGATAGTCGCCGTCCTGTGGGTGCCGAATAGTTGCTGGTGATGTCGACGCCGTCTCAAGTCTGATTTCCTGAAGGGGCGAAGAAAAACAGAAGAAGTGGGCGAAAGTCTCACCCCAGAAGAAAGATTTTGCCGTTTTAGTGTCTCGATCGATCTCCATCTCTCTAGTCACTTTCGATATCGCCCAGCTTCCGTATGTCGTATCGTTCAACTATTTATTCCATATACTTGGCGTGCTCCAAAGCCGACTCTTCTCACGTATGATCCACAAATGGTCGTATTCAGACTGCTGTGGCGGCAGACAAAATCCGTCTGCGATCTTTGGCTGAGGCATGGCAAACTTTGACGGAAGAGGCGGAGATATGGAGGGGAGACGGAGGACGACGAGGTGGGTTCATTCTGTAGTAGCCAATGGTTAGGTGCCATGCATGGCTTGAAAGTATAGCATGTGGAAAGTAACCTACCAGTCGGTGGAGAAAATAAAAGACCGGAACCTCGAAGAGAGCCAGCCTGCGAACATTAGCAAGGTCAGTCAATTCTTGATAGCAGACCAAGATACTAACACAGAAAGAGACGAGTTTAAAACGGACCCTCGAAGAGAGCCAGCCTGCAAATGTTCGCAAGGCCACTCAGATCTTGATATAGCAGACCTAGATACTCAGACGAGAAAGAGGAGTTTAAACCGGACCCTCGAAGAGAGCCGGCCTGCGAATATTAGCACAATGTCGATTAGTTCTTATTGGGAAAGACTGGAATACCCACACAAGCACACGAAAGGGACAAAACCGACTCTGGAAGAGAGCCAGCCTGTGAACATCAGCAAAATGTCAATAGTTCTCATTGGAAAATACTTGACTACTTACGCAAGCACACGAAAAACAACACGACCCGATTCTCGGAGAGAGCGGGACTGAGAATATCAGCAAGTCACTCAATCATTGATACGAGGGAACTGGACACTTACACAGAACAGAACACGTCCAGCCTCTCGAAGAGAGTCGGCTGGGGTCCATGTCAGTCAGGTCCTGGGTATTTCTGAAAGACCGAAGCCCTTACCACAGGGGTTAGTAGACCGTCGGAGATCCGGCTAGTATATACTGTTAGCCAAATGAGCTCCCTAGAGACTTGGAAGGACCTGCCTATGTCGCGTACCTCCACCACCGAAGTAACCGACCGACGCTCAGGAAGAGCAAGACTGGTTCGCGAGCAGTCATACTCTGGGAGGAGGGGTGAACCTATAAACCAAGTTAGCCGGCTTCTTAGTAGGGCACAGCAGAAGGGGGCATCAGGGGGAATGGAATCAGAGCCGAAGACGGGTTGATGAACAAAGTATGGAGAAGGAAGAGGCGAAGTGAGGCAGGGAAGAAGAAGGCGTAAGCGAGAGAGTATGTCTGGTTTGCTATGCCGTTGCCCTTTTCGGCAAGAGGCAGCACCTGTGCTCTCCTCAAATACAAGGCAGGCATTCACTTGTCTGAATTGGGGAGAAGTATCGTATTGTGACCAGGGTAACATACACCCATATTGTCATGTGCCTGAACGGCAGATACTATAGCGGTGGTGCGGGAGAGTCATCAGGTTATCGAATAGCATTGACTCACTGCAATATCAACAACCGTCCACTTCGGAAAAGGCATATAGTACTCAAATCTAGTAAGTAGCGTGCAGATCTTGCCGTGATTGTTTATGTGCTCGTTGCTGCTAAGCTTATCTTGACCAGTAGGTATCGATTCAAGAAAGTCTGCGGCGCTTCCTTCTCTCGCTATCTCCAAGTGCTCCTCACCTTCTTATACACTATCAGCCGAACAGCCTTCTCGACCGACTCCCTCGCAAACATGGCCTCCTGCCACCGCATGAAGTGAGGAAACTCCTCGTCGCACCATGCTCGCTCGCATTCATATGGCATGATGAACCTAATCTCCAAGTTTCAAACGACGAACGCCAGGTCTGCGTACGTACACTTATTACCCACGAGCCACTCGCGCTCTTTTGGGACGGAATCTAGCACGCCTGCTATACGCTTAACGCTCGTCCCAATAGCGGATCTCTGCGCCGTGGGCAGCCGTTCGTCGATCTTCCCGTTGAAACGACGGAACCTGTTCCAATAACCGATCCCGTGTGAGCCATTTGGGGCAATATGTGGACCGAAAGGTAAGATGGATCTGAAATTAGTGTTTGGGAATGAAGCTGATGAGTAGCGATGGCCCGATCTCTATTACTGATGCCTAAAGGGCACAATTAGTGCGGTAGTGTCTGGCAGGGGCTGGAAATTCAATTCAAATATATACAGAGAAACCCTGCATGCGTATCCTCATATCCTAATTAGGTGATTTTGGGACAAGAAGCCGCTTGTTGTGAGGACCGGCCGGGTCATCATGGCGTTAGTATCTTACGTGCACCTAGCTTGGTATAGATTGACTAGAAGCTGAGGCTACTGGGTTAGGTACTCATGTATAATCATTAGATAGCAATATATCTGAGCCAAATTGCTAGTACCCGAGTGACCCAGATCATTCCCTATTGAACGAGTATTCATATCCCCTTAAGTACTCCCAGCCACGGCACTAATGGGCGTCACACCAGGGAAGAACGAAGCCGGGATAGTAGGAATAGGAATAGACTCCGACGTGCCAAACGCGGTGGTCAAATCATCAGTCATAGTCGGCGCCTCGTATCCCGTCGGAGCAGAGTTCACATAAGTAGTGGTCGTATAGGGTGTCGAGGTGCTAGTAGCAGAGTCAAGGCAGTAGCCGGATCCGTAGGCATTCTTGCAGACATATTCATCATAGCCGCCTTCCTCAACCCACAGGTCAATCTGGACGAGGGTAATCTCGGTGCAAGGGGTGTCTTCAGGGCAGATGACGCGGATAGGGGGCCGGGTTTCGCCGTCAACTGCGGTTCCCGTCCAGTTCTGAAATGTGATATTGTGGTAGTAGATGCCGTCGCCGTCGATGGCGTCCATGCTACTCCAGTAACTGTCCAGGTCGAGGGAGTAGGCGTTTCCGTGGCCTTATGGAGAAGATCAGTTTTGTCTGTTGTTGGGAAGGTCTGGGGCGGGCTTATGTACCGATGAAGTTCTCAAACACTATGTTGGATACATCGCCTGAGCCACCGTTGCTCTTGATCATCATCATCTGGTTCGAGTCCCATGTGTAGACGTTGCGGTAGACGATGTTGCTGACGTTGGCGCCGGAACCAAGCGATCCGATGGCGCAGCCGCCACTGGAGTTGCAGTAGATGTTCTCGATTAGGAAGTTGTGGGAGTTGGTCTATTGGAGTCGATATTAGTACATTAGCAGTTGCGAGGTGTTGCAATTTACTTACCTTGGTTGTGACACATTCATCCTTGTTGGTGACCATAATCTGCCAGAGCGTTAGATTATTTGGAAATCAAATGAAGTTTCAGGGGCAGCGGCACTCACATCGTGAATCCACATGTTGTCACCGTACACATCAATACCATCCAGACCACCGTGATCAGCACCACGGATAGCCATATTATACACTTCTCCATTGTAACCGCCGTCAATGACAAAATGAAACATAGGCGAGTCGACCAGCACCAGGTCATGAACAGACCAATCTGACACATCAGAGATATGCAGCATCCGGGGACCAGTATAAGTATCATCTCGGTGGTAAAGGTAGCCGCTACCCTGGATAGCACCCGTTGCGTTTGAACTAAAGAGCTCGAAGTCACTACCACCGCTTATCTCGAACATGTACGACTGGGAGGAAGGCGAGGAGTCCCGGTAGAGCACGCCATCGAGCTGAATAGCCCACGCAGAGCCATTCTCCAGGGAAACCCAGTTCTTCAGGAGATAGTCACCCTCGGGGACGTAGATGAGACCACCACTACCGCAATCGGCGAAGGCATCGATAATGGGCTGTCCCACGTCCGTAGTGTTGTCCGAGCTGGCTCCGTAGTCGAGGACATTGCATGTCTTCTTGGCAGCCTTGTCTGAGACAGAAGTCAAGGGTCCAACAGATCCTGTGAGCTGGGCATGGACCGAATTGGTGATTGAGAGCAAAGAAGTTGCCACGAGGAAGGAGGTCGACCAGGTCATAGTGCCGGTTGTTGTCTCGCGTTGAAAAAACGATGCTCAGTGTGATACCTCTCACTCTCTCACTACCAGAAAACAGCACCCATAGATTTTTATACTCTTTGCTTCGGCCGGGGAAGCCAAACTTTCTCCGAAGATCGACAGGAACTATATCTGCAAGCTCCCCTCTCTAGAGCTGGAAACCCTGAGAAATGTAGCACACATTCGGCAAAGCTTCCATAGATTCCACCAACGGGAGTCTGAACCTGAACGACATTATCTAATAGCCGTTGTAATGTCCACGGGAATCGCGCAATGGCATGACTCGCCAGAGAATGAGCTGACGCAAGTCAACGCTTGTCCGGCCCCTTTCTCCACACGGTTCGATATTAACCGCGCGCCGATCTTTCCAGACGTTGCTTAACTCGGCCTGCCATGACCCGAACTGCACGGGCCAAGGGAAGAAGACACCGGTGTTATTGTGGCTTGCATACTCGAGATGAGGGGTGCTTGCAGGTTCATCGGGGTTTTTCTGCTGTAGTCAAATGATGCGTATAGTTGTCGAGGTCGACATGGGGATTCGGGAAATATTGCGGTGGTCCGAGAGGAGACCAACAGGAGCTTAGGCGAGCATCTCCACTATAGATTGGATTGGACCCTGCTTGGCTGTTAGACGAGGAACGGCCCACCCGCCGTTGGTTTCATGAACACCTAGTTAGTCCCTCGGAAATCCCCTGTTCATGCCACATCTTGGGCGGTAGACCGTCACACAAAAGTGGTAGTGCTATCCTGTTGGTCCATTACTATGCTTTATATAGAAGCCGTGAGGGGGCCTCGCACATCCCTACCTAATCAGACTGTGGCTTGAGGCACCGGCTTGTGTTCGGCAGTTTGGCAGTTTGAGTGGAGTTCAAGTGGCCATCACTATTCACTTGAGCTCTTGATCTTGAAGCGACGGTGTCCTGGCCTTAATTTCGGTTCTATTGACCTAAGATTGGGGCAACCTTTGTAGCGTCGCTTCTTCAGACGGAGACTCTAACTGGATGAATATCACACTCCCCGACCAATTTCCTATAATCAGCAGGTTCTCCGTAGTCACGATCATGTCTTCCGGTTGGTACTCAGGAGGGAGCCACAACACCCTATCCCCCTTCCATTGGACCCAACCTTCGCTCAATTCCAGCTGACTCTGAGGTACAACTGAAGGGATAGTTCCTGTAACTTCATTGGCGATGATGCGATATAGGTTTCTCTTTGTAACCACATGGGTGCCATCGTCGGAGAACGAAATATCCTCGGAGTGCGGAAAATAAGGTGCCTCAGGGTTTTCAGGAAGCTCGTAGACCAATGTACCTGAACGCATGCTCCAGACATTCATCGAGCGTAAATGCTTGCCAACTAAAAACTTGTCATCTTTTGAGAATGCCAAAGAAGGATAGGAGAATGCCGGCCACGCATCCTCGGCCAGGAGCGTCCAATGCAGTATGCCTGATGTCGTTTCCCATAATTCCACGGTATTCTCGGAGCTGATACAGGCCAA
Source organism: Aspergillus brasiliensis CBS 101740 (assembly GCF_001889945.1). Classification (NCBI taxonomy): domain Eukaryota; kingdom Fungi; phylum Ascomycota; class Eurotiomycetes; order Eurotiales; family Aspergillaceae; genus Aspergillus; species Aspergillus brasiliensis. Next base: position 3,834,095 of record NW_027137442.1, read on the forward strand.
TAGTTCATTATTTTGGGAGAATGAAATAATGAACTATTGGCCTGTATCACTCCACAATCTCATATTGCCATCTGCAGAGGCCGAGGCAATGTATTCACCATTTGGTGAGTATGCAACCGAGAGGACAGGCTGCGTATGTCCCTCAAAGATATGTTGGAGTACCCCGGAATCAATATTAAACAATTTGACGGTGTGATCCATGCACCCTGACACCAGAAATTGGCTGTCAGGAGAGAATGCCACCGAGGTAAGCGCAGAGCCATCGGTACTCAGAATATGTTGCACCCAATCTGACTCTGTATTGTAGGCTGTTATAGGGCCATAATCATCTTGTATGACCAGATACCGCCCATTGGGTGAGAACGCAATTGGAGCATATCCTTGCAACTCTAAGAGCAGACTAAGCGACTCAGTATCTCTGATTTGCACGCGCTCTGCAAGTGCAACTGCTAAGATTGTCCCGTCAGGTGAGAATGCCACCGATTTTGCTCTAACATCAAGAGTGTGTCGTAGTAACGCTAATCCAGACGAGATAGTCCATACTCGAACAACGTCCTTTTCGCATGTTGCCAATAAACTCGCATTAGGCGAAAAGGCTACAAAAATGATGGAGCCGGCCTGCGGTGCCAGCACCTGTTGGGGCTGTAGTGACCCCGAGGCCAAGGTCCACAGGCTGGGTTTGTTTTTGTTAGAAGTTGTTGCAATCAACACACCGTCAGGCGATACGGCAAGTGCGGGCATACTCTGCCAAGATTCGGTTTCTATGGTCTGCAAAATTGGTCCCCAGTCTGATTCCGGAACTGATAGCCGGGAAATACAACCAATCCGTTCCTCACTAAAGGTGCTCTTAATGATAGATTTGCGTGGGGCATAACTCAGGGCTGAGGCATAGAGCTGCAGCGGTGCTTGCTCAGCGATGTGTAGATTTTTAACGATGAAGCGCTTGGCATCCCGCAGGAAGCAAGCTATACTGGACTCGGGTTGGCCCTTAATAAACAAGAATGAGTTGTTGGTTTCATCAGTGCAGGTGCACTTATCACTTTACCTCTAATCGGGACTGCAGCATATCGACGTTCCCTATAGTTTCAGGCATATAGCCAAGAATACTCATTGCCTCCAACCAATGAAGGAGATGTCGTTTGAGAAATTTGTGAATCCTATCCTCGCTGGACAGAGTTACACCACCACGTTGGAGATGGTGTACCCAATATCGGCAGGCATACTGGAGCTCGGCTGGAATCCTTTCTCGGAGATTAGTGTAGTCAATTTCCTGCCTCATGAAGCCATAGCTGTCGAGGCCGTAGATGTTTTTTCGAAGACCGCCTCCTGGCCTCTCCATCACCCGGATGCAGTTGAATGCAATCTTTCTATTGACCCCAGCTTTATCTACCCAGAATTGGTTCTTGTGTCTCATGTCTGGATCAAGAAAGAAGTCCTGAAATGATCTATGAAAGACCCTCACTGGCTGATTAGGATCCGCAGGAACAGAAAGCACAGAGGCCAGGGACTGAACTCGCGTTTGCACGGAAGGCTGAGAGAGTTGGATCAGCTCGGAGAGTGGTGTTATTGCGAGCGGATCTTGAAGGATGGCGATTGCACCTACCACATCCTGGGTCTCCCGAATTATCTGTTCCTTTTCCTTATCCATTAGACCTTCAACTAGTTTGTCCAAAACAGGCAAGTAAACTCGCGCCAACTTAGACTGCTCGTCTTGGTGATCCAGAATATTGTTTAGACTCTCGATTGGGTTCCATCGATAGTCTAATAAGAGCTTGCATATGGTGGAAGCCGAGATGAATAGAGGTACAGACAGTTCGATGAGCTTTTGGATATTATCCTCCCCCGGCCAGCTTTTGTCAAGTTTCCTTCTGTTCCTAACATTCTCTAGTGCGCATTCGAAGAAAAGAGCCATATCATGCTCGACAACAGACCCGCTTATTTCGTGCAAGATCGCATATTGATGTTCATCCGAGACATCTTCGAAGGCGAGATGAATAGGAACTTCAGGACGACTGGTTAGGAAGAATCTAATCTTCACAGATGAATCCAGATTCTTTAAACGTGGTAAAAGCATGAGTAAGTTTTGAATGTTCTCTGTATCGCTGCATTCATCCAAAGCATCAATGATAATGACCATTGAGAAGCTTTGACCACTACTTGTCTTGACATATGTCAGGGGATGTGAAAGAAGTTTATCAAATTGGATAGGTATCGCTGCTTTAGCAGATCCGACGGCGTCCCGAAGTCCTGCTTTTAGCTGTGGGAGTACACGGACCATCTGACTGAGTAGCGTTGGAAGCAGTTTTGCTGAGCTTGAGCGATCATTCTCATCCCTTCGGAAGAAGAAGCTGCCTGCCAGAATTCCCCTTTCGCACATCATCCTTGCCACTGTGCGTGATATGGTTGACTTTCCGGTACCCGCCATTCCATTTAGCCAAAACAATGGTTTGCCATGCGTATCGTCGGCCCAATCGGCAATAGTTTGTAGCAAGTCTACTCTCGTACCTTCCAGGCACTCAGGCTCTGGCTTTGAGGCATAGGAATCAAAGGATGCATTGGCAGAAACAGGTAGCTTTGAAAGATCCAAATCAATTCGGATCTCCTGAAGCTCCGCGAGCACTTCATCTACTCGTGCGAGAATAGTGTCCGCTTTGCTGTTATAGTTGAGGTCCCTTTCTATGTCGACCCACTCCTTCAGCTTGACCCATTTCTCTTCGATGGATGTTTGGATGCCTTTGAGAGAGATGTTTCCCAATTCACTGACTGTTTTCAGTATCTTCTTGCTGGTCCCGGATCGATAAACTCTAATCACCTCAGCCGAATATCGCAGAATTTCTAAATATGTCTGAACCAGGGCATCTTTCATAGGTGCTTTCGTCTCGATGCTTGCATGCTGATATAACCGTGCTTCGATCAAGCTGGCGCGAGATATGGTGTCTGATAGGAACCCTGAGGATTGGAGCCATACGTCCTGCTGCTCGCGGTAGTTCTGTGTGATCTTTGCAATCCATTAGATTGTGACTTCAAACTCGCGATAGTGCCTTCACTTACCGTAAGCCCAAGTGATATCACAGCCCAAGCACTTGATGCATGCCCGGTAGGGTCACAGGCCACAAGGGCTGAAATATTGCTCTGAAGCGCCAACGCGGCGTTCAGGATTGTGCGTGATCCTTTCTTAATGTGGGTGTCATTCTTCAGTTTCCGAATTTCACACTGTGTTTTTACTGTCTCGATCACTTTGTCCAAAGCATCCTCCAGGCCAGAAGAGGTTGGCTTATCGCTATCGGTCGCATCGGTGGAGGATTTGCTCATCAGGACGAGCTGATCTTTGCGTTCTAATTGACTGAAAGCCTCTTCTCACAAGCCTGGAATATTTGACTTAGCTGAATTCTCTTCTCCTTGAATTCCTTGATGTCTCATCAAGGTGGCTGCTGAGGATGTAGCCGATAATGTTGTGCCTGACTCGTCATCATCCACGGCTGTGTGGAAATAATCCTTGATACGCCCTTTCACTCGGCGGTACACCCCAAGATGATGATCGGGCTTGTGGCTGCTCATGATACACGTCGATCTGCGAGAACATATCCAAGGGTTGTAGCAGCGCAGTGTATCACAGAGGAGCCATGTTCTGAGCGAGGTTGATTAGTCGACGCTCTTCAGCCACAATGAGGGGTCGGAGCGGAGGATTTTGACTAAGAATCCTTGCATCGGGTACCAATAGGCATCTTCACATCGATAACGAAAAAAAAAAAAAAGCAACTATGCAAAGTGGAAGACCATTGACACGGATTTAAACCAGCTTCATAGGATCTGATTCTGGGAAGACACAAGTCCCACCGGCTTCCTTATGTGGCAAAACAGACAGTAATGCTTTGAGGACGCCCTTAGAGGCTATCCAGCGGTATATGTAGGATGCATATTGCCCAGATCAGTATACATCCACATTATAAGGCGCTTTCGGGCGTCTGTTTGCTAGAGGCGCTGGTGAATTCTGTTGTGTGGCTGCAGCGCCTTTCTAAGCAGATATGTTCCTTATGGCACTTGAGGTATCATATGTCTTCGCTTTGAACCTTATCTTTATAGTAGTAGCCCCTGAGTGTCACATCCCGAACATAGTACGCTTCAAGATCCGACTATACCCTTGACGCAAACGAGTGGACCACTTGGCCATCTGGCGAAAGTAGAATCCTCAAGCCCAGTGTCTGACGAACATCACTCATAGGCTTACTCGCCTATTACCACTACAATTCGAGCCCAGTGAGGTGATCAGCCATTCTAGTGAGCTCCGTCGGACATACTAAGGAAGATTCTTGGGAGACAAAGACAGCTCGTGACCGCACACAGCGATTTCCCTCGTCATGCCTTGATCACCCATTTGTCCCCAGCCGAGAAAAGAGGTTTATCCGTAAATTGCGTCAAATCTGTTTTCGGGGATTGTATAGACTTTATGTCATAGAAGACAGCGGCTCACGATAGTGTCATCGCCCGCTGTCGAGCTTCCCAGCAGAATTTGCAGACCGCCGTCTACTTATTCCCACATCATCACCAACCATCGAACAGATATCCAAAACAGACGTTCGAACAGCTCCTGTGCAATCTTGTGTTTTCATCATGGCCGGGAAACAGGAGGCGCGCGGAATTTCATCGCTTCCCCAGGAACTGTACGATGAGGTACTTTTCTCACCTCTATCTTGCCACCGTGACTTGCTAATTATGTATTCAGATTACTTTTTTCTTTGCCAACGGTAGTCTGGAGTCTGGGGCCCGAAATACACGGTTGATGTGCCTGCGTTTAGCCAGTCTGCCGTTCAATCGAAGCGCCACTCGAGTCCTCTTTAGTGCAGTGGAATTGGATATAACTCGTCTGTGTAGGAAGGCCCAACTTTCTTCGAGCAGCATAATGTCCGTCTTTACGAGCGACCTTTGTCATTTCATCCGTTACCTCACAATCCATCCCTGCGAAAATCTTCGACAAGGGCTCTCTAACACTGTGGAACAACCTTATAACAACCTTCTTCAGTGCCTTAGAAAACTCCCTTCGTTACAGTACTTTGCAATCGCCCATGTCAGTGATGATGTACATGCGCAGGTAGATTCCATCCTTCAGGCCCTTCAACATGCGCACCCATACCTTCCCAGATTAAAAGGGCTCAAAATCAGCTCACCAGGACTCTATGACAACCAGGAGTCAGAGTCAACGCCCCGCCTCTGGAGGCTCGAGGGCGTTTTACGCACATACCTGCCTCAACTTCAACACATTGAAATTGAGTTCCTCTGTTGGGAAGGGGAACGTAATAAAGGTCATTTTCTAGACCCGAATTTCCTTCTTCTTTTTCGTCTTGGCAGGGGCCTACAGTCTATTCGTCTAGCCGGTTGTGCCAGGGCCACCAGTTGTTATTATGAGCATGAAAAGCAAAAACCGATACATTGGTTGCATCCAAACGCGCCAATCGAGCGCATAGAATTGTTTGAAATGACAGTGACGCCTCAAGTGCTTGCGGGGATACTCAGATGTAAGAATACATTGGTGAGCCTGCTGATTTACAATGTGTATCTCTCCAGGGGAAAATGGGGCGATTTTTTCCAAAAGCTCCATGAATTTCCGTCGTTGTCACATCTGGCTTTGGGGTCTTGGTATTGTAAACGTGGACACCGCAGTGATAGGGACAAGGATTCTGCACGGTCGGCTCACAATATGGCAGAGCAGAGGAAAAAAGCCTTGCCCCGGGAAAAAGTGAGGAAGATAATTGCAGAGCCACTTGCGCAAATTACTAGCAGGCATGATGTTTACTTATACTAGGATGCACCTCCGATATGCTACTTGCTCTACCATTTCTATATAAATGTTATTGTTCTGAAACGCTCAGATCATCAGAGTCTTCTTCTAATAACTCGACTGAGGCCATGTAGACAAATAGACAACTATTGCGAGGCTAGTTATAGAGGCGTTTCGCCGCTTGAACCACGAATATACGGAGCCTATGCAGAACTCTTCGTGACATAAGAGAGACAATATATTCTCTCACGTCTCTGTCAAAAATCCATTCTACCTTCGAGTGATATGCTTCTTATATTTGCTTTATGTTCTTTGCTTCTCTTTTTCTTCAATTCTGGAAAAGATATAAATAGCTATATTGAGCAATAACAAGACTAAATATATTGAAATTGGATAAGTATAGTAGACAGATATTGACACTAGGGATAGTTGAGATAAATCATCACTTCTTTTCTAATTGTCAACTTAGTTATGTTGCAAATAGCTCACTATGTTCAAGGATCCGACGCAAGGTAGCCAGCGCTTGCAGCAGTAAATCGCCCCTATTGCTTACATTTTGGATGACATTCTCTGAGTTGACTAGTGGATGGAGTAAGTCTCAGCATGATATAAGAGCTTGCCAGAAATTCGTTCTGGAATCATCTCCTTTCTTCCTCAGAATGCTGGTCTTCGTGACTATGCCACTCTATACGTCGTATTCTCGGAGAGCCATCTGCGTCTTCTGAAGCTTGCGGGGGAACAAGAAAATCATTTGCAGCTTGAATCCGAAGTTGACGTTGTGGCTCTGCAACGTCGGGAAGCCTGAGTGGTATAGGCAATTGTTTTGCTTCGAAGTACTGCGAAACGTTTTATGTTAATGCCAGATAGCAGCAAGGAGAGCATAATCTACCAATCTCACCATTTGTGTCTCACTTAGTACGTCTTTGAGCTTGGCAGTATCACCAGTAGGCAATTCACGTTCCACCTGGGACTCCGGTATAGTGATGTCAAACATACCCTCGTCAGGCGGCCTGAGCTTTTTATGTCTGCGATTGTGGAATAGATATCGACCAACAGCCCTGATTCCCGTGCGCTTTTCTCGCACCTTGGTCTGCGTGAAATGAATTAGTACATCCAAAGTATCAGTAGATATATACACTTACCACAATACCAAATCGGAACGGCTGCTTGATGAATTCACGTGGGTCCATCCCTTCAGGTTGGTTTCGCGTGACCGTTACACACCACTGAGCGCTGTTGCTAAAGTCTGTAGATAGAGTTGAGGTTTCATCAGGGATATTAGCAGTCCACGTCCATATGAATTTCTGCTCAGACTCTGAAATATTCTCGTCAGTATTATTCATCGGTCAGATGATGTGAAACTTTCCTTGAGATGCGTCGACTTTCCACCTATCCACCGGCCTCTCTACTAAAATTGACTTGTCCCAAGATAATTTCAGGCTGATATCGCCGGAAGGATTCGCATTCCCTTTCAGATCGCCCGTAACCTGAGTACTGGTCTTTCTCTCAGTGCTTACTGCGAAGGCCCTACAATCATGGCTGTATTCTGGAAGTTTTTCTGCAAAGTATCTAGGATCGTCCACGTAAGAAAGCGTTATTTCCTTGAGGTATCGTGGGTATGTATCTGCTCTATTTCGTATGTTAATTCAGCGGCAGCAAATAGAGAAGGTTTTGGACATGTGTTTGCATTACCCTCTGCTTCTCTGTCGGGCAGAAACGTGCAATTGGAAGGTGGTGGAAACCTTTAACGTATTATTGGTCCTTTCAATAGTGATAATTGGCCTCCAGGCAGTGACCGTAGTGTAGTACATGTGGAGTGCGGAATGTTTTGTGATATTGATGCACTGAATGGGCTCTGTTGCCATGTCCAGTAATCGTCGAAGGGAAATATCTAGAACAGATATCTTCGCGCAGTGATAACATACGTATCGACTAAGCTGAATGGTTTGACAGAAAACATGTTGAGTCTGGTCAGCAGAATTATTTACGAAATTTATACGGCGGTGGGTAGAAGCAAGGATGCTTACATCCCTAAGCTTAGCAAGATTACGAGTCAAATGGGGTCGGATAAAGTACCATGGTTTCCATGCAACATCTGGGCAAACTAAGAAACTCTAATCTCAAGGATCGCAACTCTCTGGCCTCGTATCTATAAACCTAACACATCCCCAGACCATCCCGAACTCAAAATAGTCTGATGGTCCAGACTTTCACTGATGGTGTGGAAACCTCAGCCCGACTTGCAATCTATCTACGTTTGCTATCTGAAAGTGGAGCCTACTGGACCGCTTCTCATGAAAATTGGCCCACGGTGGGTAGATGGCACGAACGGGCGGGTTCACTAGATTCAGTTTACTCTAGCAGCAATAGATAGTTGGGTATGCGAATGTAATTGGATGAAAATGGAATAAATTCTCTACCTGTAAAGCAAAGACAATTGACAACACCACACACTTCTATCAGTCCGAAGGACGTGATGGAACATTAGTTACCAAGTAGGCTAAAGCAGAAAATGAATATATTCCATGATTATGACTATTCACAACAATGAAGAAACTGTAGTCCACAGTGATGCTGTTCGCTGTACAACAGTAGATACTCAGCTCGCAAGTAGTTCGCGGCTGACGAAGTCCAAGTCGTTAAACGAAGCAAAACCAGAAAAGAGTAGGTTGCTAGTGGGAAGTGCAAAGCGTCAACATACCCACAAGCAACTGAAAATGATTTGAGCATTGCACATATGCCAGTTATTGTACATCGAGATAACCCATTCATCACTGAAGCCCTCGCATAGCCTCAGTGAATGAGGGTTATACAATCTCCTGATCCGATGCCAGCTCAAAAACCGTAAACCTCCAATATGGCCTCCGTCTTTGATACATCCTCGTCTACCAACCAGCCTTTGCTCTTCAGCTCATCTATCAGCTTTCTCTGCTTAGACGAGGCCGAGGCACGATTATTCGTCTTGAAAGAAACCTCAACGATATAATCAGTTTTGGAACCCGAGGAATTCACAAAAGGCCAAACCTCAAGATCCAGCTGCTTACCCTCCCACGACCCGGAGTAGCGATCGACAACTGTCGGGCCATAGACAATTGACCGCTCTAACGCGTGAGTACCCCAGCCTTTGATGATCCAATTTTTGAACATGTCTGGAGCTTCGGTGCTTGCTAGATTCCGCAAGTTATCTGGTGGAGGGAACTCCAGATCGTCTGCAACAAAGCCGTCTGACTTCTTCTTGCTGGTCATGGATAGTGTCTGTTTCTCATAACCCCACTCCACTTGGGCCTTGAACTCCCTACCGTCCCCAATTAGCTCATTGTTGAAACCATGTGTGCTGGCGTGGGTAAGAGCATAATCAATATTTCCATTTTGGATGCCGTAGCGTCGTTTGTACGTCAGTTCAAGTGTGTCTTCGCCATGAACCCTGCGGGCGCGGACGCTCCAGTCGGCTCTGCTGAGTTCCTTGGTCGGAGTGTCGAGGAAGCCGACGTTGATCTGGATGGGGATTGGCTGTAAGTTCAGGGTAGATAGGACGTCCGCCTTTAGTTCGATGCTTGGCGTGAGGACTTCCGCTGGCTCCAGACCGAGCCGTACTTCATAGTCAGGCACCTTGTTTTCCTGTAGTTTTCCTGACTGGCGGAAGATGTTCATTGTGAAGCAGTATTGAGGGATTGTGTAGTTGAAGTGAACCGGTAGTGCATGGAAGCAGGGTGCAGGAGTGTTGGCGAAAACAAAGGCGAATGCGACGACGGGGTCTATATATGCAGCCGAAGCATGGTGAATGACTGGTCTAAAGCAGAATAGTGAATGCCTGTGCTAGAGGCTACAGTCACCGATTCATTGGGCATGAAGCTGTGCATGCTTTGGGCTCACTGGTTAGTATTTCACTTTCTTCCAGGAAGACTGTCATTATCAAATGAATATGCCATAGATAGTAGGCAGAAGCGATGCACTAGCCCTGGATATATCCTAGTCATAAACGGTCGAAAAGATGGTGCTCCCGCACAAACGTCAGGAAAGCTTTTCCCACTTTGTACTATGACGCGATCGGGGTTACACAGATAAGTAAGTGTTCTGACCTTCATGGTGGCATGTTCCTACGAGATTTCTCAGTGTTAGAACCCGCTCCTAGTGCGCTTTAGGAATGAATCCTCCAGTGGTGCACTTATGCTAACAACTTAGCCATCTGGTTATAAGACTAGAACTCTGAGTCAACAGACTCAGAATGCGCATCACCTATAAGCTTGCTAGGTGAATATCAGATCCTCACTGTCAGTTCTCTTTTGCAATCACATACTGGTCCCAAGGTAATACACTAGCATTGCTGCCCGCAGTGAGTATGCCAGATAATATTCATCGGTACTGTCACAATACTAGCTTGGTGGATCCTCTGCTAAACAGAGACTAGCGCCGTGAAGCTTAAATTAGCGGGTGGATCTGCACCCCGCTCACCCCGCCGGATCCGAGGTGCATTTTCCGCCAATTCGCACGGTCGGGATCTGCGTTGTCGCCAGGTCGGTCTCGACCAGTCCACACCACATATCTTTCTCTCTGTACGGGATGGAATACGAGAACCGAGAAGTATGCTTGGGCGGGGAGCTTGATTATACGACATACTTGAGATGTCATTTTCAGCAAGTGCCAATGGCAACAGGGTCCGTACCCGAAATCTATATCATCATGCTGAATCACACGAGCAATAGTCCTCTTATAAAGATCAAGCGACGCAGGAATGCAAAAGCAGCATCAAACTGTTGGCCCTGACTGAGACCAAATTAATTTTCTCTTTTCCAGTAGCAAAACATCATGCCTGTCCCCCACTACGGTGTCTGGGCTTGCCGCCCATTTGACTACTATGCCCAGGGCCGTAACCAGCCTACTCCCCACATTTACCTCTACTTCCGCGATGACTCGTCTGGTAGGCGAACGGCTGCAGTTAATGTCAAATCTAGAGGCGAGGATTCTCGTCTGGTATACTGGTTTGATAAGGACTTCACCCATCCCATCACCGACAAGCTCGAGACGCTGGAGCTGGGCTTTCACCTGATCCAGGATCCAGACAACACCAATGGGAATGGCAATCGCCAGCATAATCACCGCTACTATCGATATAGCCACTATACGCCGCGTGACCCCGATCTGGAAGGGCTCGACTTCTACCGAACAAGGGGCCTCGTGAACATTCTTGCCGGCGAGGTCCTGAAGCTTGACATCGACGGACCTGACCATGACATTTTGGATAAGTTGGAGCCTATCATCCAGGCGGCTATCGATGATCAAGCGACTGCCTATATTTTTGGCGCTTCGTTTGGATCCGGCATTCATAATATACATATGAACCAGGGCAGTCTGCCCCAATATGATAATGGGATTTACTCGGATGGTGCCTTGCTGTTCAGGTTCTCTGATGGGCACTGGGAGGCGGTTTTTCTGGCGTTCGCTTCGCAGAGGCTCCCTACTGGTGATGATGGGGAGGCGGAGAGTGGTAGTGAGAGCTTGTTGCAAATCATTCAGAGGGTGGGGAGGTAGTGAGGTCTGAGGTGAAATATATGCAGTAGCGTCGAAATCAATTGTTACGCCATATTGCAGTTTATTTAACATTAATGGTGTCGAATGAATGGCGGTACAGATTTCACTTCTAGCATCCTTTATTAGTACTGAGGTAAGGATAGACTTGGGTGATTGATGTAGTAAGTAGTATGGCTGTTGTTGTATTATCCTAGTAGTACTAGTAAGTGTGGTGTCAAAGCGACTACTAGTGGTAACGGGTAGTAGAATATATATACATTCACTACTGAGTACTTAGCCGAGTAACCGATAAGTCAGATTGAACGATAAAACATCATTTCTGGTTGAAAAGCTATCTTTAAGACCTTAATCGTGATCCTAAGCAGAATAAGATGAGTGCACAACACTGAGTCGACCAAAAGAAAAAAAACCAAAAATCAATGTGTGTTGTGTGTGGGTTCAAATTTCCCTTATCGGGCGGGCCAGAAAATCGCCAAAAAAAAGAAAGCCCAACGCGGGGCTCGAACCCGCAGCCTTGAGATTAAGAGTCTCACGCTCTACCGATTGAGCTAGCCGGGCTAGTTCGGTGAAAGGAGTTGTCTGGTAAAGCTACATATGCCTTGTCAATCGGGCGTGGAAGGCGAAAAAAGTAACATTTGGTGTCTGGGTTTTTGTGGTCTGGCGAAAAGTTGGCTCTGCCATGGGCCGGTCCATATCCCCCGATTCGACAAATACATATTGCTCTACTGTCAATTCAAGGGTCACCAGCGCCTTCGGGGAACAGAGTCGTGATCATTCCCCGATTTCAACTTCGTTCAGCTCTCCTGTAGATTGGGCATGTCCGCATCAGGATGACTCCGCCTGCATACGCCCATCAGGAACTGGTCTGAAAAGATCTTGCTTGTTTCCACTCCATCCGTGAATATACCCTGACTATGTAATTCTATTTGACGAGAGCAAGTACTTGGCAAATTCCAGCTGCGAGGTGGCGTGCCATGTGCCTCGCCTTTCATCGTTAGCCGCCTGTAGGTTTGATTCCACACCGTGCACATAGGCTGGGAGCATGCCACAAGAGACGCCGATAAATCGGACCGGCCTTGACAAATTTCCGCATGGCATCTCTTGTCCAATGGTACCAGACATAACTGGGAGTTGAGACATTGGCTGGATCTTCAACAGCCATAGAGACTACTCTCAGTAACGAACGTGATGCTAGTTAGACGTAGCCGGGATGTAAATGGCAAACATCGCCCTCTCTCTATTTGGGGGATGAACTGAGCGATCGCATGAACTGCAGGGGCTATAAGATGGACATGTAGCATGTAGTTATCTTTTCCTGTTCTACAAACCGATTCATTTGTTGCAAACCGCGCCCGCCATGGAGCTCAATGCCGACAACGTAGAGCACGTATCCTATCTCGGTACAGGAACTTGGCTCCTTCTGATTCCTGTCGCGTTCATCCTTCTCTTCCAATGGAGAGATGCGCCCACCACACACAACGGACTGCCCTTAATCAATGCAAAGGGACGATTCGAATTCATCGACTTGCTGGCCAAGAAGCGGTTCATCACAAACGCACAAGACTTGCTCAAGGCTGGTCTGAAGAAGGTACGTCATTCCCCATTTGCAGCGGCAAGTAGATAGACTGATTGAACACCTCAAGGCAAGCGCATTCAATATCATCACCGAAAATGGGATCATGATGGTCTTGGACCCCAAATACGCCGAGGAGATCCGCAATTCCAAAACACTGAGCCTCCGCAAGACTCTAATAGAGGACATGCATGTCAATGTTCCTGGGTTCGAGCAACAGATGCAGGCCCTGGAAGATGATGAGATCTTCCAGACTACTTTGAAAACGAAGTTGACCCGGAACCTGGGTAAGCTTCCTCTCGAGACCTGTGTAGGATCAACCACTGAGCATAGCAGAGGATTTGAACGAAGTTTTGTCTCAGGAGGCAACGGTCGCACTGCAAGAACACTGGACTGATAATCACGGTATAATGCGACCGCCCCTAACCCTCACTCGTAGTTCAACGATAAAGCTGACCTCTACCAGAATGGCATGAAATTCCCCTGAGCCGAACGATGCTCAAAATCATCGCCCAACTCAGTTCCCGAGTCTTCCTAGGAGACAAGATCTGCCATAATCCCAAGTGGCTCCGTATTTCTGTCGACTACTCGATCGATCTATTTCAAGCAACCTTCGAATTGCGCATCTATCCTCGCTTCCTCCGCCCGTTTGCGTCCAAATTCCAGCCATCTTGCCGAAGGCTCCGTGCCGACATACGAGAAGCTAAAAGCATCATTGAGCCGGTTATCGAGGAGCGCCGGAAGGCCAAAGCTAGAGCAAAGCAGGAAGGTCGAGACCCAGAACGATATGACGATACAATAGAGTGGTTGGAAGACGTTGCGAATGGAAGACAGTATAATCCTGTGTCTGCGCAGTTGTTGCTTTCGAGTGCGGCCGTGCATACTAGCTCCGATATGCTCACTCAGGTCTTGTACGATTTGAATGGACGGGAAGAGCTGATTGAGGCACTGCGAGACGAGATCAGATTGGTTTTCAAGAATGGCTGGGAAAGATCCTCGTTGGCCAAACTGAGATTGATGGATAGTGTGTTGAAGGAAAGTCAGCGCTTGAAGCCTATTAGTAGCGGTATGTCCCTTATTCTCTCTTTTCTACCCCTTTGGCTACCAAAGTGACTCCCTCCGCTCCCCGTTCGTTCTTGGTCCTTTGTTGATACTCTGAGGAAGGAGGGGAGAGGTACTCTCTGACAAGAATTGCCTTTCAGCTAACATACTCACTACCAAGTCTCTATGCGTCGCATGGCCGAAGCACCCGTCACTCTGTCGGATGGCACCATCATCCCGAAAGACTGCAAAATTATCGTTCCTTGCCTCCGACATTGGGACGAAAAATATTATCCTGACCCTGACACCTTCATCCCAGACCGTTTCCTTAAGCTCAGACAGGAACCTGGCTACGAACACACGGCAGCCTTTCAAAACTCGTCTCCCGATCACTTGGGCTTTGGGCTGGGGCGACACGCATGTCCGGGAAGATTCTTTGCGGCGAACGAGATCAAGTTAGCTCTGTGTCATATTTTGATGAAGTATGAGTTCAAAGTTGTTGGGAAAAGGCCCGAGACGATTGTGTTTGGGACAATGTTGGCGGCGGATCCGAATGGAGTGCTTGCAATTAGAAGGAGGGAGGGCGAGGAACATATCCGTCTGTGATCGGAGTGAGCCTCAGTATCTGAACAATCATCTTGACTTTCTGGGTATCGCGCATCTTGTCAATAGATACTTCTTTGCCTCCAAAGCTGTCCTTATTCTCGTCTTTCTACCCCTCATGAGCCCCATGCCCGAAGATCGCTTCCATGGCCAATCGCCGTAGATGGACTTCGCGCGTGATGGTAGACACTGCATCTTGCGACATGTCGTCGACCAATGTATTGTGCGCGATCGGACTATCACTATGATGGTGTGCTTTGTTTTGCCGTTAGTAATGGATATTCACTGACAACGACGAGTCTTAGAATTGTAGTAAGAAGGGCTCGTCAACCACTCCACTTTCGTAGGCATCAGGGCAGGGCCGTGTAGATGGAAGTGCTCTGACGAGCGCCTAGACTCAGTGAATGCGGCATTGGCAGTCACGGAATTATCAGCAGTAGGCACGTCAATGCTGTCTCCATCTTAGAAGTGGGCCTGGGATGCAAAGGGAGGACAGATGATTCTATGTAAGGTGGGTGTTTGGGCGGATTGATGCTCATAAGCCCGCGAAAAAGTGGTGGGGTGGTAGGAATAACGCCATCACGCTTGCAGGTGAACTCATCCACTAGTAGCCAGCCACCTTGGCAGCTTGAGAGAATTCAAACCGATTCCGCAAGGATGATACGATTTCATCAGTATATAACCCGTTTCGTCTCCAGCGAGAGTTCCTGGGTTGGATGATTTCGATTTACCATCGATATGGGCCGCGACACGATTTCCCAGGTGACAATCGAGACGGATACGTCTCAATCTCGCGATGAAAATCCCAAGGCCAGGGAGACTCTCACGGTCAACGAGAACCATGTACTTCAGGATCGTCAGATTGGAGTGCTGGGAGCCATCTCCCTGGTGGTTAACAAGATAGTTGGCGCCGGGTTGGTCCATCCATCCGTTCATTCCCTTGTTTAGTACCGTCTGTTTTTGAACTTCTGCTAATCGTCATTAGAATCTTCTCTACACCCTCGACAATCTTCAAACTCTCCGGTAGTGTGGGATTGTCGCTGATACTCTGGGTGGTGGCCGGCATCATCTCTGCCTGCGGTGCCCTGGTGATGCTGGAATTCGGCAGCGGGATGCCGCGATCGGG
Source organism: Aspergillus brasiliensis CBS 101740 (assembly GCF_001889945.1). Classification (NCBI taxonomy): domain Eukaryota; kingdom Fungi; phylum Ascomycota; class Eurotiomycetes; order Eurotiales; family Aspergillaceae; genus Aspergillus; species Aspergillus brasiliensis. The sequence goes on from NW_027137442.1 coordinate 3,849,743, forward strand.
AGGCATCAAGGTGTATCTGGAACGATGCTTCTCCCCCAAGCAGATGCAGACATGCATCTACCTCTTCTTCTGCTTGTTTCTGCAAGTCTCCGCCAGCAACGCGATTACTGCGTCAGAGTATCTCTTGTCTGCGGCCGGGGTGGAGTCGACGACCTGGAAGGAACGCGGGCTGGCCATTGCGGCCGTGTCCTTCGCCGTGGGTGTTCATACTTGTGCTCCGAGGATTGGTCGGGGAATGCAGGATCTGTTGAGTATGGTCAAGCTCTTTACTCTGTTGTTCATCGTGTGTACGGGATTTGCGGCTCTGGCTGGCCATCGACGCATCCCCAACCCTCACAACTTCGATGTGAAGACATCGTTTGAAGGTACCTCCAAGAATGGATATGACATCGGTACGGCTCTCCTAGACGCGATCTTCTCATATCAAGGCTACGACAATGTGAATGCGGTCCTCTCCGAGGTCAAAAACCCGGAACAGACCCTGCGCATCGCCCTCCCCTGCGCCATGGGGTTCATCACGGTCTTGTATGTTCTTGCGAATGTAGCCTATGTGAGTCCTATCCATCGTCGAGTTATACCCTGAATATGGTGACTTATTCCTATCTCCCATTCTATAGTTCGCTGGTGTATCCAAGGAAGAATTCCGATCAGCCAAGGTCACGATCGCCGCCAGCTTATTCCGCAACGTATTCGGTGAGACTGCCGCGACGCGAGCCCTACCTGCTCTCGTAGCTTTGTCCGCGATCGGCCACTTGCTGGGAGTTGCGTTTGTCGTCCGTAAGTCGACTCTACTGTTCTTTTAGACATCGTTTGAACTAAGGATGATCCAGCGCGCTTGCTGCAAGAGCTCGCAAAAGACGGCATCACCCCGTTCCCGGACATCATGATGCAGAACCGACCGTTCAAGACCCCGATCGCAGCGCTATTCGTGCATCTGGGCGTCACGATTCTGTTCATCTGCGCTCCACCCGCAGGTGACGCTTTTTCATTCGTCGTTGGACTCTCCTCCTATCCGATGTGCGTGATGTTGACGGCCATAACAGTGGGACTGGTGAAGATGAGATTCACGCCGTCCGAGGGATGGTCGTCATCCTATACCGCGCCATGGCCGGTCATTGTCTTCTACTTGGCAGCCAATGTTGTGAGTTTACTCAAAACATCCCTGGTCCTATCTAACAACGTACTAACGCTATCGGGTTTGCAGTTCCTCTTGGTCATGCCGTTCGTTCCGCCCAATTCGAGCAAGTCGAGTATCCCTTACTGGCTGAGCCCCGTAGTGGCCCTAGGTATTCTCGGGCTTGGTGTGATATACTATCTCTTACGGTTCGTTCTGTTGCCATGGTTGTTTGGTTACAGCCTGCATCCAGTGACCAAAGACTTAACGGATGGATCGCGGGTCGTCCGCTATCGTATGCAGAGAAATAGTTCTCGCGAAGGGACTGTCGATACTTCTGACTCATATCGAGGTTAAAGGAGACAATAAAGTGGTTTGAGCTGTTTAAACTAGAATTCCAGTATCGATCTTCGTCTTGAACTTCCCCGAGGCACTAGAAGGCTGGTCCTAGATGATTGTGAAAAGCCCCAGGATGAACAAGCCGGGATGATTGAAAAGCGAAATCACCCCCTGCCTAGTATCACTATATAAACCATTGGATAAAAGGAGTAAGTACATACGACCACAGGGTGTGGAAAACAGGGCTTCCCGTCCGCTCAGCCGTACTTAAGCCACACGCCGGGAGGTTAGTAGTTGGGTGGGTGACCACCAGCGAATCCCTTCTGTTGTATGTTTTTGTCCTTTTTGCCTGTATCACTTATTCCAGTATATCCAGATCCGAGATAGAGAGCAACTATAAATAGACTGCCGAAGTCGTTCGTAGGCTTCCCGTCTTGTCGTTTCATTTTTTGGTTTGTATGCAGCCCAAACCGCTAGGGGGAAGCATTTATCCGATGTAAGTAGCTGGATTTCCGTGGTAACCCGGGAAACGAGGTCGATCTCGCCTCAAAACAGAACATTGCTATCTGTGAAATACGGGAAATTGTTAATCCAATGATGATGAACTAGCAAAGTGGACATGTGAGGTACAAGTTAAGCTGGTCTCGGTCTGGACCCGTTGAGCCGCCTAACATTAATGTTAAACGGGTAGTCAACTAGTTCATAGGGCAAAAGGGCGGTTCAGCGTTACTAGTACGTACGACCACTACCACTATTACTACTGAGTGATGCGGAGAATGTGCATTGGACGTCTTCCCAATTGTTACTTACACTTCGCGAGATCAGTCATTGTGGAAAGAGACTCCTGGATGATGATAGTACTCCGTACTAGTACTATATAAACTATTCACGAGATATTCGCAGCGTTGACCATTTCCCTGTACACCAGAAGGCACCCAGTAGACCATAATAAATCCTAGTTAAAATTAGTATCCGACCCATTTCCTCCAAAACGCCAATAGTTCCCGCTTGTCGTAAAGAAATACATCTCATCATAACCCATTACCCATCTGCCATATAGGAAAATCAGAACTAAAGCTTCCGAAGATGCCTCGTATCTCCAGTAGGCTCTCCAAGATACCATTGCCCAAATTTCTTAATCAAGGCCTCGTCCTTCTTGCGAAGATCAAAGAGCCGAGTTGTACGCATCACCAACGAGGTGCCATTGAAATATGCTTCAATGACTCGAGCATGTTGGGGTCCCATAAAAGAGAAGAGAAGAATCTATGCAGCCACACTTAGCTCTTGCCTCACAAACACGAGGATGACCACGAGTAAGATGGGGGCTGGAATTACCGGGGTAGTCATATGTCCAAAAAAGCGACGCCGTCTCATCTGAGTGTGAGCCAATCTGAGAGCAACCATGATTTCTCCTTGCAGAAGCTCGCCATCTTTTCCATCTGAATTGTTGTAGAGCATGGCTTTCATGTGCGGTGATGAACGATCCTTGACCTGATCGGCCCTCATGGTCCCAAATTCAGGGTACGCATCTCGCCATAGTCCTTGGAAAGGCTCATCGCTGGTGCTGTTGGTCACTGTCAATAGACGGACCCACACGACTGTAAAATAAGGAGGAAGTATGATTGGTGGAGAAAGGCCCAGATGGAGTTGGGGAGGTGGGGGTTACCTGACACCAGACCAGACTTTCCGGAGGATGAAATCTTTGCTGCAGATGGAGCTGGCGAAAACATAGTGAGAAACATAGTCGAGTACGGCGCGAGCACAATCGATGCGGAGTCTCAGTTCTGGGTCCCATGAATCGTAGTCACTATACCCCGATCTTTCCTCGTCATACTTATCATCGGGGTTGAGTAGTAGAGACGCATCGCATGGCTTAAAAAAGATTGGCCTGTCTTTGGAACGTTCGTCCAGCTCCATGGGCGAGATGCATATGTTGTATTGCGTCAGGAGGCTGTAATCAAGTTGATGTGCTTCAAGGCCCTCGATATCATTGCGGACTTGACGGAGCGCATGACGTACTTCTCTATGATGCAGAGTCTCGGGAGAAGACATGGCCAGTTTGAGGGAAGATAAAACAGCTAAGGTGTTCTTTATCCCACTTCGTATAATTAGAGCGATAACCCTTTTTATCCCTTGGTTGGGGGTCTCGGAAATGCGAGTGGAGGTTGTTTTTGCCGCCCGTAATGAGTTTTGGAGCCTGACCAATGAGGCAACTACGGTCGGCCATCACTGGTGATGAGACATCAAACCATCCCAGACTCGGCGCTTCTATGGGGCAAGTTCGTTAGCCGTAGAGGACAGCAGCCATTTCCTAGCATTCTGGTGATTGGGGCGTCGAGGGCCTGGAAGAGTCCGTGAGTGTAGAGCATCGTACGTCTAGACTTCTTGAATGTAAAAGCAATCATGCATTTGTTTGCCTGAATGGCATTTTTGCACGGGGAAGTAAGTGTTTAAGGGGGTCGGGGAGTATGGGGAACCCCATATGACCGATAGTCCGTACATCCGCAACTTAGCCGGCTATAAGGCTATAATCGGTGGTCCGTCTCATTCGGCGACCCATCGGCTGATATTCGTCCGCGGACGAAATTTCACGACGCTTTCTATTCCCGCTTTTCTTTCTACCTTCGTTTCTTTTCTTATTTTCTCTTTAATTTTATTCGATTATTATTTGATTCTTCTAATCTCTTCCCAAATAGACCTCCCCAGAACCCCAGCCCCATCATTTTAAGTAACCTGCAGGATAACGCAAACTTGACGGAAGTGATGCCTGAAAGCCAAGGCCGGCGAATTAGGAAGGGTACCAAGAGCTGTACTGAATGTAACTAACCACCATCAACCCCATCATAAGGGGACCGTCGTTATCTCTAACAGAAGCAGGCAGACGTCGAAAAGTCCGTTGCATCCAAAGCTTCGAAAATTCCCAAACATGCCGTAGGTGTGAAGAGCGAGGCACGGAGTGTATTGCACAAACCCATACATCAGGTTCAACTGCCACACGAAGATCGTCCTTGAAGCACCGATTCGCTCAACTCGAATCCAGAATCTCCAGCTTGACAGAGACTGTGCGTCAGATGCAACAGAAGCTCCATGATTCAGCAGCGCGGAGCCAGCCATTGCCTCTTGATCAAATTCGTGGAGACAGCTCCTCAGACGACGATTCATTCATATCAGAGGCGGCATCCATTGCGGAAAAACCATACCACTTACGCCTGCTTTTTCACAATGATTGCCTCCGTATGGAGGGAATACTAGTCTCGGAAGCTCTGGCTGCGTCGGAGACCGGAACAACAAGTACTACTGCTACACGCCTGCTTCGCATCGCCAGAAATACCCTGCAGAGATTGATTCCGCCAAAACGAGAGATTTCAGACCTCACCCGATCAGCCTCCGAATGGCTGACCATGCTTCATTCTTTTTTTCCGCTTCCAGGTGGGCCGAAATGTGGAGCGGACATCATTGCCGACTACGAGGAGATGCAAGATCCAAATGTGGACCCGATGAGACTGGCTTCCTGGTTGCTGACGGTTGCTCTCATGGCTGAGCAACTGCCACCAGAGCAGAAGAGCAGGAGTGCTCGCCCTGATGGATGTGATCGGAAACGGTGGCTGTCAAGTGCTATATCGGAAGCGGTAGAAAGAAATATACTGCCCCATGATACATTGACAGGCTCCATCCAAGGCCTTTCAGCTTTCATGTGGTTCATTAGGCTGTGAGTATAAGTTCTGATTTTGTCTTTGTTGTACTACCAACTGATTATTACTTTTGATAAGTGAAATGGGCCGAGGGAACGTCTACAAAGCATGGGTGAAATTGCGGCACGTTATCACGGTAGCAGAGCTCCTAGGGCTCCACAACATGACACGAGTCGCCCAATTTGGAGCGACTACTGAGGCCGCTGATCAGGCGTACGTTGGCAAGGCTCAGCTCTGGGATCTAATATGTGCCACAGACCGGTTATTAGGGATGGTTTTGAATCTCCCCCCAATTACTCGTCATCATCGACAGACACATACGAATGCTGTATCGATTGGCGGAATCGTTCAGCACCAGCTGTATCTCGGTCGCTTGACAGATATCTCCAAGAAGATTCCCGATCTGGATTACCTGAACATATCAGAACGGCCCAGGACCGAGGAATACACATTTGCGTTGGAGCTTTTCAGAGAGCTCCAGGTTCTCGCCTCCCAGACTCCTCCGGCCTGGTGGTCAGGAGAGTTACATGGTGCCAAATCAGTGGACCCGAGCCACCTAGTGCAGTTCCTGCATCATTATATTGCCATGAGGATTCATCTGCCTCTAACGTTGCGACAAGGCCCGGGCGAGGAAAGCCTCTCCAATTGCTTGTCCTGCGTCGACGCATGTACGTCAATAATCAAATTATATCAGCTTTTGAGTCCGAAGCTCCCTCCAGGGCTTTTCCTTTGCGAGATGCTGGACCTACAGGTATTTGCTGCGGCCGTCGCCCTTCTTCTCGTATCTCATATGTCCCGCGCCCGTTTCCTTGGCGCAGGGGTCGATAGAACCAAGATCAACCACGACGTGGGACATGTTATCCGGCTTCTACGGGAAAAGTCCCGTAGGCGCCCTGGCTCTGGGATTGCTCAGAATGGCTTTACCGCTCTTTCCTCGCTGAACGGTCTGCTTTCGGAGGCAGAGAACGGCCTGGATCTACGCCAGATAGCATTCCAGATTCCGCTACTCGGTAAAGTGTACGTCCGATGCAACCAGAATCTCCCTGAAGCTGACAGTGATTGGTCTTCTTCACTACTGTCAACCCTCGGTCTTTGTGGCATAGGCGAGGAGATGCCCTTTCCAGATTTTGATTTCAACCTGCCGAAATTGCCATCTTTCGATGCGGGGGATTTGCGATAGATTGAGCTGCAGTAGAACGCATCTTATGTATAGTGGGAGATAAGTGCATGCGGTAATAGAACAATCTAAACCAAGTGGTATCACTTCTTATATACAACAATTGGAATTACCATCATGATATGAATGAATTCAGAAGAGGTTCTCAAGGACCCATCCACAAAACCACGATAACTATACAAGCGTTCATGCCGACCAAGTCTCATAGGCCTGCTTCAACCAGTTGGTGAACTCAACAAGTAAGTGTTGGCGATGACACTCCACAACGTCCTCTCCAGCTGCCACCGGGAAATAAATCGCCAGGTCGATATCAAAACCCTGACCGTCCTCGTGATCTTTAAACTGGTGATACAGCTCCATCAGTGGAGTGCCATCATCCAGATATCCTCGCGCAGTCATTTTGAAGGGAAAGGCCGGGTTGTCTTGGACGAAATCCGAAGCCGGCAAATCAAAAGCAAGCGTAAACAAAGTTGGCCTCTCTCCCAGAGTTTCTAACACGTCCATTGCCTTTGGCTGTTGCAAGGCAGGGCGAACGACCCAGTGTTCGGGATGGGCAGCCAGCTTCTCCGGCTCGGGACGCATGCCACCTTCCCCAGGAAGGAACCATTGGATGAAATGCTTCGAATCAAGGCCTCGTGCTGAGAGCTGAATTCGCGCTGGCGTCCATTCCCCGTGAGAGTTGGCATACACCTCTTTCCACCATTCGCGGCTGGCAGCGGTCTCATCGGATAAAAGCTCGAGGAGGCCGTCCTGCCCCAGGAGGCGCCGGACCAGCATCATGGTTCGACGTGCAAAGCTGGCTTCGAGATCTTTGGTTTCACGCTTGCTGCATGGTCCTTTGAGGACATCAATGTTGAAGGGGGCTGAGGACATATTGTCGATGGGAAAGGAACTGAAAACACAGGATATTTGCTAAAGAACTCGGCGTCGGCACGTTTTATGCAGAATTGCTTGATCTACTTGTTAGGGGAGCCTTCCCTCTTTAAATAGTGCAAAGAGGGCCGAATCAACGGTTTCCGTGGACGAGAGCTCTTCACGGCTCGCTCCGGCACGGTCATGATTTGGTCCGCGGACGAAAAAAGCTGTTTGTACCATGCACGCCCCCAACGTTCGTATGTAGACTGTCTCTGGGTCCAAGTTGGGCCAGGTTTCCATAGGGGTTCTTCGTCATCTTGTTAAACCCTTGATACTCACAGGGTCTAGCCTTGGAGCTGTCATTGTACTTCTTATCTACAAGTTTGGACGCTCCCTGTCGACCGACCCCCAAAAAACGACTTGCGCAGGAATTAAAATTTTGAAATCACGCAATAACGCAATACCCTAGAGGTACTAGAACTTAATAAGCTTCTTATCACTCTCGTCGCTACTAATTGATACTAATTTTATTGGTATTTTTTGGTTATAGTTTTGAGGACAACTAAATAGCTTATTTTAACCATTTTTTTTTTTTTTTT